>NW_022900936.1:70764855-70816892 GCF_012274545.1 Fukomys damarensis | reverse complement strand
TTCCCCTTTTTTTTTTTTTTTTTTTTTTTTTTTGTACCGGGGATTGAACTCAGGTCCTTGCGCTTGGGAGGCAGGCCACCGAACCGCTGAGCTAAATCCCCGGCCCTGGTGTCCTCCATTTTTGATGGCCCCTGCCTTCCAGTGGATTTACCTGGGAAGATGAACTATCCAGGGTGTGTTGCTGCTGTTTAAAAAAAAAAGCTGCTACATGGAATTTTACTCAAATACACTGAGAAATGTTTTGGGAAGTCAGGATCTGGAAAGAGCGGGAGGTGGGGCCAGTCACCGGATATGATGGTCCCTTGAGTGGGCTTTGGAGCACGGTCTGGCTGCATCCCAGGGACTGACTTCAGTTCCAACAAGACAAGTTTTACTGGGGTGAGAGCCTCACAGGCTTTTCCCGCAGAGGTAGCGTTTCCTTAAAGAGATGTTACAATATAGGCTTAATCTTTTGGTTTATTCCTTGACGGAGCAACATTTTGGTAGAATATAAATTGAGTCTAAAAATGTGCAAAGGATTCAGGATTAAAAGGTTTACTCAGAATTAGGTGGGGATGGAGGAAGCTCCAGGCAGGGCTGTGCGTCTCTGCTGAGGGCTTTTGCTGTCTCTCAGGCGGGGTAAGTGGTTTCACTCTTCAAGTGTTCCTCACACCCACATTCCCAAGGCCCTGTTAGATGACTTATGAGCTTTGTCTCATTGAAATGTCATGATAAGGATTGTGACTCAGGTGGCAGATGTATCTTTATCTTTCTAGTTGAATACACCAAGGGCTTGAAAAATTAAGTAATTTGTCCAGGGGACACAACTAGAGCCTGTAAGTGGCATAGCTAGGACTACAGTCGTGGTTTATCTGACTCCAAAATGGAAAACTGTTTCAGGCTGCATTGCATAACACTGGGTCTGTTTCCTCTTTGGGCTGGTTTAGTATTTCCTGAGTCATCCATTCAGACAGACTATCCTTCCCACGTGGGTCTGCTCCTGCCCCCTTGCCTGTTTCTGCTCAGGCTGGAGACTGGTGTACTGTGCACCTGCTCTGCAGGGACCTGATGGGCTTCTGGGCCTCCAGTCCGCTGCCCCTCTGGCCTGGTTAGGTGTGCATCTCTCCTATGGGGCCCAGGCCAGATGATCGGGGCGATCAGGTTCACAGATCCAGTTTGCCCACTTGGTTCTCCCAGCTACTCAAGAACAAAGGACCACTTGTAGTCCTTCTGTCTCATGGAACTGATGCTTTAATATAGATTTTGGATGAAAAACTGAAGACCAGGAGACTACCAAATGCTTTCTTTATATGTGTGTGTGGCTACGGAAGAGAAGTGAGGTCCCAGATTTCCCTATCAAGGAAATAGACTTCAAGCCAACTGAACTCCGGAGGCTGGGGGTATCTGGTCATGAAAGGTGTGAGTGGGTAATAAGTTCCCCGTCTATGGAGGTGTGCACACAAAGGCCAGATATTTTTTGCGGGGGAGTGGTACTGTGCAACATGATGGGAGGTCAGACCTGATTCGTGTTCCTCAAGAGAAGACAGGGATCACTGAGGGTGCGTGGCCAGACACTACAGTGCTCCTCCAATCCCATCTTAACAAACAGACAGAGCTCAGGGTTTAGAGCAGCCTCACATTGAGGAATGCTGTTTGTCTTCCCTTGAATTTATTTTTTCAGTTACCATCTATTTATGGCAAGTGATGCTTTAGTTTTTCTTTTTGAAACTAAGACCAGGGAAGTGTTTTGAAAATAAACTTATTTAAGTAGAAGCAGACGACCTCAAGAGTGGTGCTGAGCATGGTGGCAGCAGGGGTGGCAGTGGCTGGAAAGCCAGCTCCAGCTTGCTGGCTCCCAGCCCCTCCTGGAGAATGGACACCTTTCCTTCCCTTCTCCTTCCTCCACCTCCTGTTCTCAACTGCTGGCAGGATTTTATGAGAGGGAGATCAGCCTTAACCCTATTCTTTGCAATGACTACAGTGCCTTTTACTTTTACCAGTCTCTCCATCCGGCTTTCCCAGCTCCCACACCAGGTTTCCTGGAACCCTTAGACTATAGTCAAGAAATTCTGAAGTATTAATCACAATGCAAATTACTGATACTTGTATGTGCCTGGCATACATATGTGTATGAGTAGTATTTAATTTTTATTTTAAAATTTAGGTCAGATAGTGTGGGAAAGAAGCTATAATATATAGGGATATAGTTTGACCGATTCCACTAGGCAGATAGGATAATAACGAATGACCTGGGAAGATCACATAGGACTTTATGCTTTGCAAATTCTTTCACCAACCTCAGCTCCTCAAATCCTCCCAAGAAGCCTGGTGGGGTGGGAGAGCCAGGGAAGGTATGGTCATTCCCATCTGACAGGCAAGAGAGCTGCAGGTGGGCAGTGTGAGCCCCAGCATGGGAGCCAAGGGTTAGGGCCCCTTCCACTGCCCAATGCCACACACACCACAGAATGCTGGAACACACACCACAGAATGCTGGAACACATCCCCTTTGCAGGTGGAGAAACCAAGGCAAAGAGGCTCACAGGGAAGGAGATGATGAGGCTGCCCCGGCTTTGCCTAACAGGGCAGGGATATTCACCCCAGCCCCAATAACATACCAGTGAGGGAGTGTGGAGGTGCTTTCAGGCACCAGACCCAGTGTGCCATCACCTTGACTGTTTAGAATGAGATTTCAGAAGTACCAGGGTGAAGGGTAAATCATAGGAATATTGCACCAGGCTTTGACGTTCACATGAAGAGTTTGTAGGAGAAGAAGGTACTATGGTGAACAAAACCCAACATTGGTTGAAATCCTGCCATGGACCATATGCACTTTGATGTACTTCAGCCACTGGACTCTCCAGTGAGGCGACAATAACAATGATTATATGCTAGTTTGATACTTACAGCACCCTATGGATTCCCACACTGAATCATCAAGGCACCATTGCAAGTTATACATCACTCCACTTCGTAGATAAGGAAAGAAAAAGTTTAATTAAACTTCCCAGGTTTACTTCACTGGGGACAGATAGAACTGGCTTTTGCACCCAGGCTTCTGCCTTCTCATAGGTAAGTAGAGCATGTGTAGGCCAGGTGGCCCAATGCATGGAACCAGTGGCTTCACAACGGCATCATCTTAGGTTGCTGGGTGGAGTGGAGCCGGGCCTTGTACAACCCTTCCTGTGCCTAATGTCGGGCAGTCCCATTCATATATGCAATTAATGTCAATCCAAAATTAATAGAATAGTGTAAGAAAGAAACCCATGCCAGGCTTAGCCTTAGCGCTGCTGCAGAAGGCCGCCTCGAGCAGAGAGGGTTGGAGGGAGGGCTGGCCAGGTAGCCAGTGGGTCTGTCAGCCCCTCATGGACCACAGGGAAGATGAGGGCCACCCTGTGGACCTCTCTGCACCACCCTGCTCTACTTGGTGCAACAGCCTGTTAGGGACTGGACTTTTCCCCACCAAGTTCATAATGCTGAAGTCCTAAGCCCCACTTCCTCAGAATATGGCATTGTTTGGAATAAGGCCCTTAGAGAGATGACTGAGTAAAACTAAGGTCGTGGGGAGGGCCCTGATCTGACTTGGCCAGCCTTATGCATCAGGGATCCATGGATGCAGAGACAAACACTCAGGAGATGCTTTGTGAGGATGGAAAAGGGAGGAAGGGGATGCTTCTGCTCGCCAGGAAATGCCAAAGAGTCTCCAAAAACATGGGAGACCAGAAAGCAGCCTGGAACAGCCTCTTCCTCCAGCCTCTGAGAGAGCGAACCCTGCCAACACCTTGGTCTCGAGCTCCTGCCCAGACTATGAGATGTGCACATCCCTGTGGTCTGAGCCCTCAGTCTGTGGTCCTTGTGAACAGCAGCTCAAGGAAACTAGGTCAGCCCCATGTTCGTCTCTCCTCTAGGGCTCTGGCTTGTGCTGCCCAACCCTTTCTGAGTCCTGTCTGTCCTCTGGCCACACTTGCCTTCTCTCAGGCCATCGCTTCTGCTGCAGTGTTTCTCCGGGTCCCTGTCCCATGTTGCCACCTACTATCTAACTGGTTTCAGTCATCAGTGTTTTCCGAGAGCAAACTGTGTAGCTCTTCCTGACCCCGAGGGAGACAAAGACCAGAAACAGAAGGAAAAGAGCAAGGCAAACGTCAGGCTTGACAGTGCTGTAATAACAGAGAAATAGGGGAGCAAGATGGGGGTGGGGGAAGCTCCTGGAAGCCCAGGTAGGGCCCTGAGGAGGAGGAACAGCTCTGATCTCAGTAACAAGCAGAACCAGACAGGCCCTAAGTTTCTGTCTGCTGAATTAATGATTCATGATACAAGAAAGTTTGCAATGAATTTCAAGCCCTGCCTGGGACAGCCTGGGTAGGCAGAAGTTGCCCACTTTTCTGGCCTGGGACCTAATTAAAGCTGTGCTTTTCAGGGGGAGCTCTGCTGGCTGCTGCCTGAGCAAGCCCAGTATAAGGTCTGTGAGTTCTGGAGAGGAGCAGGAAGCAGAGACAAGACGTGTTCTGGGGGATGGAGTCAGCTCAGGAGCTTGCCTTCCTCCCAGTGGGCTCTGGATTCAGGCTTGTCTGCAGCCTGGGCCTCTGCTGGCTTGGAAGTATGTTCTGTTTGCCAAGCAGAATTTTCTGGCCCCCAGCTGAGAAGCTGGTGGAGCTGGCTCACTGCTAATTTCATTTTTCTAACTTACCAGCTTGGCAAGGCTTGGCTTCTCCAGCCTCAGTCTCTTGGAACTTCATACCCACCTCCCTCAGCCAGAGAAAGAAAGCAAGCTGTGATTCACCAGAAATGTTCATTGCTATTTTCTGGCCTTAAAAAAAGAAAATATATACATATGCACAAGTTCCAACATTATGTCTTAGCTCAGCAGCTTCTGCTTGCTGAGGAGACACTTGGATGCAAGATTGGAAAAGCAGAAAGGTCGCTCAGACTGTGTCCCTGTGTGAGAGCTAGCCTGGCTTTGTTTTGACATCTGAGAGTAAGGCCAGGCCAGTGAAGGTGGCTACTGCATGGGGAGCTGGATCTCAGGTCCAAGGAGTCCCTGGAGAGGGGAAGGTCAAGGCTGCAGGCCGCTGAGGGCCGGTGTCTGGCTCTGCCACATGTGGCTTGGGTTCCTCTTCCTGCCATTGCTGGACAAGCCAGTGGCACAGATAAAGCTCCCTGTGCTTACAGGAGCCTTTAGGGCCCTGAAAACTCCTCCTCTCCCAGCTCCTCTTCATGTCTGTCCACCTTGCTTTCTGGACTCCAGCCACACAGGCCTTTATGCAGGAGCCACTGAAGAGTGACTGCCAAGCTCTTTTCTATGTGTCTTCACGAGGATATTCTGAGTAGCTAGGCCTCAGGGGACAGGTGACCCCATCAAGTCACATAGCAAAGATGGCAGGCACCCAGCCTGTGGCTAGCCAGGCAGCAAGGGACTGGGCCCACTGTGGCTGAGGCTAGCTTTCCACAGAGTGGCCGCCTTTGCCTGTGATACTGGCTGCACATAGACAGGCCAACCTTTCGGTCTACATCTGAGCTCCACCTGCCCCGGGCTGGGGATGTGACTGTGCGGGTTAGACTTGAGACTGCCTGCCAGGTGGATGGCTGTTGTGTGACAGCAGCTCTGTGGAGGGCAGGCTGCTCATCATCCCACCCTGGCCTTCTTCCAGTTCCCCAGGAGGTGGCCTGAACGTGCCCCACCCCGCTGCCCCTGCCTGGCCAGGCTTCCTGGCCTCTCCCTCTGTGTGGCCGGTTTGTTTGTAGTGTTCTGGGCTATGCTTTGGTTTCATATATCAGCCATGCACTTACTGCCGGCCTCTGCATTCATCTCTGCATCAGAGGCCTTCAGGCCTTCTCAGGGCTGCCGGGGGCCCTTTCCATGTGTGCTCTCACAGTGAAATCATTACCCTCTTCCTCCTTGCTGACCCCACCTTGACTTGCTCCCTTTCCTCCCAAAAAAGGCCCCTCTGCTCACCAGGTGCCCCAGCCAGAAACCAGGGGCCACCGTGGACATCTCCTCCCACTCGACCCCTCCCCAGTCCCTAGGTCCAGCCAATTTACCATGTAGTGCAGCACCCCAAGCCGCCCCTCTTCTCTGAAAGAGCCACAGTGAGGCTCTGAGGATGGACCTCCAAACCCTTCAGAGGTCGCTCTGCTCCCTGAGACTCAAAGGCCCTGCCACGTGGACTTGGCTTCATCCTCCAGTCTCATTTGTGGCCCAGCTCCACTCCAGAACATCCTGGCGGGGCCCCTCAACTCACCAATACACCCATTCCTGCTTCTTGCTGGGGCATCGGCCATGGTGTTTCCCCACTTGGAAAGCTCCCCATGAGGAACTCCAACTCGGCTTTTGTGCTTGGCCCAGAAAGGGTCTCCTCCGTTCGGAAAGCTGGCTGTGCCAGCCTTTCCTCCAGGACCACCAAGGCTGTGGGCCAGGAGCCACATTTTGGAAATGCTGTTTTAGGTGTCACCTACAGCCAGGGGAGGAGCAGAGCTGGCACACTCCAAGTGGTGGGGACACATGTGCTATTGTCCCTGTGGGGAAGAATCTGGGGTGAAAACCCACAGAACCGCATGTGGGCCTCTGCCCCACAGCCTCTTCCCATGACCACCCTGACAAGGAAGCCTGTTCCTCTCTCCTCAGTGGACAGCTCACCAGCTCTGGTCTCTGCTGCACATGCAGCCACAGTTGTGAACACACACACACACACACACACACACACACACACACAGGAGTGCATGCGCAGTGAACAGAACGTCTGAATTAATCCAGCCCTTTCATCTGCTGCCTTCAACACAACAGGGCCTCCATTGCTACATGGAAATCCTTCCTCCTCCCTCACCTCCTCTGAGAGGAGGTGTTTCTAATAAGAAGCCACTGTCCCCTTTCTCTCACCACATTTCTCTGGCCAGGTGACCTAACTGCTGGCCCTGCCCCACCATTTCAGAGCCACTCGAGGATCTCTTGTCTTCCTCCTTCCCTCTGAAACTCCCCTTCTGGCTGTGGCTTCCACCAGGTTTGCACATCCAGCTCCCCTGTGCTCTTCAGTGCTCTAATTTTAGGCTGAGCTCAGCCGCCAGAACAGTTTAGTTAACAGCGCAGTTACCTCATCTCTTCTTCATTCCTCCCAGCCTCCCCAACCAGGAGGTGGTAAGAAACGGGACAAACTGTTTTCTGCCCAGACCTATTTGTCCTTTGTAGTTTTTGTTTTACAGATCGAACCCAGGGCCTGTGCACTGAGACATACCCCCATCCCTTTTTCACGCTTCGTTTGGAGACAGCGTCTCCTTAAATTGCTTAGGCTGGGCTTGAACCCACTGCTCTCCTGCCTCAGCCCCTGGAGTGCCAGCATCACAGGTGTGCACACCACGCCCAGCTCTTCCCTTGCAGGTTATCTCCATTCCTGCCTTCACACCTACCTCATTGCCTGAGACCCAGAGCTCAGAATCCCCACCCACTTCTTCCGTCCTTGCCTGTTTCCAGGGAGTCTTCAACATGGCCCGACTCCTGGTGAGGGTCTGTCGAATCCAGCTCTCTCTGGCCACAGTGCCACCCCTAAATCTTGTCATCTCTCTGCTCCTGAATCAAGACCCTCTCCCGGTTTATGCCACAACAACCCACCTGGGCCACCACCCTCCAGTCCATGCCCAGTGATTTTTTCCCAGACCTACACTGTTACATCTTGCTGTTACTGGCCGCTCAGGTTCATCTGCTTGCCTCCGACCAAATCAAAGGAGGTCTTATATCTCTGTAAACAAGAAAAAAGGATGTATTTAAAACTAGCTCAGAGGGGATGAAGGGGCCCATTTGCATCAAATCACCATCTCTGTGTGTACAGGTGGGCAAGGTCTTTCACAGTAAGGGACACAGGGGAGGGGCAGAGAGAGAATGCAGACCTCCATACTTGCTGTATCACATCCAGCCATCTTCAGCTCATTCTTCCTCTTTCTGTGGCCACCTGGCATCAGCACCTGCATGTCCTGTCACTTCTGGGCGTTGGTTATGTGCTCAGCAGGAGGAAGTTCGGAGAAGTCGCTTATCTCTAAAAGAAAAAAAAATCTAAAATTTCAAGTGTAATTTTGCAGGGCCGGTTACAATTAAGTAACTTCTGTGACTTCCTACTCTCTGGAGCAGTCATCCTTACCTCTGGCTATATCCATTAGAATCTCCTAAAGAGTGTTTTGAAAATGCCAACCTAAGCTCTACCTCCAGACGTTCTGGCTCAGACGGCCTTGCTGGTTTTTAGAAGCTGCCCTGCTGATTACAATGCGCAGGACAGGTTCAGGCCTAGAGGATAAAGTCCCAGGCAGGACCTCAGCCTGGCATTCTGTGACCCCTATTCTCCTAACCTCACACCGAACACCCCTCCACTAGTATGGTTGGAATTCTAGCTCTCCTGAGCCTGAGGTACTTCACTAGTTTGCACTCACAATTCTTGCCATCCAGGCTTCCTTCTATCCCCTGTCTGCCCTAGATCATTTGGAAAAACTCCCACACATCCTCAAGACCCACCATAAATGTGACTTATTCCTGTGGGTTTCTCTTGCACAGCATCTGCTCCATGGTAGCTGTGTTGGTGGGAACTGAATGTGGTAGCTACAGCAGGAACAAACCCTGCTCTCCAAGAACTCTCTTTAGGGTGAGGGGTGGGAGATGGAAACCAAAGGTGGAATCTGTTAGTCAGCTTTCCTTCACTATAACAAATACCCAAGATGACCAGTTTACAGGAAAGAAAGTTTCATTTGGCTCACAGTTTTGAAGGTTCCAGTCCATGCTGGGGCAGATTGTTGCTTTTAGTCCAATTGTGGGCAATGGTACATTATGCTGTGATGCGTGATATAGCAAAGTTGCTCACCTTGTGGCCAGGAAATGGGAAACAGGAAGCAGAGGCTGAGATCTGACCACACCCCCACCCCCACTCCACCTCTTAAAGGCCCCACCACCTTGCAATTACACACACAACAGACACACCAGATCCAAACGCTAGCCAAGAAGTCCTCAAACTTGTGTGCACATCAGAATCACAGGTGCTGGGCTTCTGGCTGTGAGGTCCACAGCAACCCCGACAACTTACATTCCTAGCAGATTCCAAACCATGCCAAGGCTGTGGGCTGGGAGCCACATTTTGGAAATGCTGTCTTAGGTGTCATTTACAGCCAGGGGAGGAACAGAGCTGGCACACTCCAAGTGGTGGGGACAGCATGTGCCATTGGGGAAGAACCTGGGGTGAAAACCTACAGGACCTCATGGTGGCACAGAGTGCGAGGGAGGAAGGTGGAGACTGCTGTGGCTCCCCCAGCCAAATGGTACCCTGCACACTCCCTTTGTGGGCTCCTGCTGCTTCCTCTCTACCTCTTTCTTCTGCCACAGCCAGCTGGCAGCACCTCCCAGGGAGCTCAGCGTCCCATCTTGTGTGGGTGCCCACAGCCTGCCCAGGACCTGTCAGAGCAAACACAGGGTTGAGCTTCCATGTTCTTGCTCTTTCCAAGAACTGAGCAAAGGAGAAGCCTACTTCTCTCTCCCACAGCAACACGTCTCAAATGTTTGCTGTCTTCCCCCTTCCGGAGACAGTACCCGGGACATCTATTCCACATCTGAATTGAAGTCCCTGTGTTTGAATTCCTGCTGTCCTCTCCCCTTTGGTAACAGAAGGAGAAGTACCCTGAGGTCAAGGGGGCCCCCAACCCACCTTCCCAAGCCTCCGGAGTTGGAAGGAAGGTGAAAGAGGGGGCAGCACCTGTGCAAGTGCACTTTTACTTGCACATGACCCTGGGAGGAGGGTGCAGTCGTCAGGGAGTCAGCGGAGTTGCCTTCCTCACGAACACTGATCACAGTGTCTGTGTTTCCTCAGAGAGCAACCTTGGCCAGTGCCTGCAGTGGCTCTGTTCAGAACAGGGGCCGGCAAGGAAGGCCCTGGGTACTCTGAAGTTCTTACGTGGCCTCCCCTGACCCCCGTCCTGCCTTTCCCATGTCTTGCTCCACCCTGGAAAGCAGAGTGGGAGACACGCTCAGGGCAGAGGGCGAGAAGTCTTGTGTAGTTACTCCATGTGGCAAGATAAGAGCATTAACCTGACTGGGGTTTTGATTTTCAGTTGCCTTTCCCCTTGCTATCCTGGAGGACAGGGAATAAGAGGGGTATTTGGTAAAGTATGGTTAAGAGACCACAGATCTTCCACTTCATCTGTGTGGGAAGCAGAGGGATGTAGATTGGTGATTTTCAGACTTCAACTGCCTAGGGATGCCTTGGAGGGCTTGGTACAACCCAGATTGCTGGGCCCCATCTCATGTTTCTGATTCTGCAGGTCCCAGTGGGGCTGAAGCATGTGTATTTCCAACAAGTTGCCAGGGGGCACTAGTGCTGCTGGGGAGCACTTTCAGAGCACCTGTTTCAGCACCACGCCCAGCTAGAGCTTGCTAAGAATTTATCAAGCACCTCAGGACAGAACTTGACCCCTCTCGCCAAATATAGAACCTGAACCCTCCAGGGCCTCCTGGCCACTCCAGCACAGGCACAGGCTTGTGTTTCCAGGGGCCAAGAGATTCCTGGGAAGAATGAAGGGGTTGAGGGCCAGGGGGCACTCGGGTCAGGGAGACAGGAAAGGGGAAGAAGTGTCCATTTGTCACTCTTTCCGTTGTATCCTTGTAGGAATCACGTGGATCCTAGAAGTAGGAGGCATACACAGCAAGTGCCACATTCAAGGGAGAGGTTGCTGGCCCAGGATTTAAAGTTGTAGATGTGGCCAGGTTCTGGCGCAGTGCTGCTCTGAACGATAGAGGGTCGCATTAGCTCTTAATGTCTTATAATCCAAGTGGCCACGGAGGGGTATGGTGCAGAGGTTGGTGACCATGTAAACATGATGACAGTTTAGAGGAGCCAGTCTGAGCTGTCTTGGTTTCCACAGGAAAGACCAATACCTCCTGTCACCGGTGAACTGCTGGTATCTGGTCCTACATCAGACCCGGAGGGAGAGCCGAGACCATGCCACTCTCAATGACATCTTCATGAATAATGTCATTGTCCGCCTCTCTCAGATCAGCGAGGATGTCATCAGACTCTTCAAAAAGGTAGGCAAGCAGGACAGCTCACCGGCCCGGGGTCTCTACCCCAAGCTTGCATGGTGACACACTGCCCCTGGCAGGTATGGCTGGCAACAAGGGACTAGGAGGGCAGTGTGAAAGGCTGGGCTTGGGATTGTAGCCCTGGGTTTGAGCTCTGGGTAAGCCTTTTTTATTTTTCCAAATCTTGTAATGGTACATTTTAGGTATTCAATGCATTTACATTTATCATTGGGAACTTGTACCTTTACACGATGTATCTTGGCTCTTTTTTTTCCCCTATGCCCCTGCCCTCCCTTCAACTCGTGCACCCCTCCCTACTTACAAAGATTTTGTTTCCATTTTTTCCTTTCTTTATTTTTTTTTCTTTCCCTTCTTTCCTCCCCTCCCTCCCATTTCTCTTACCCCTTTGCAGCTTTTCTTCCTATTTCACATTATCAACTATTCACTTTAATCCTTATTTACACTTTGTTTCTCACACCAGAGAAACTATTAAGCATTTACACATGTATCTTATTTATTTCACTTAAGTATGGCCCCAATGTGCATCCATTTAGCTATGAATATCTCTAGTTTCTCATTCTTTATGGCTGAGTAGTAGTACTCCATTTAATAAAAAACCCACATCTTCCTCCAGTCTCCAGTTGATAGGCATTTGGGCTATTTGCAAGCTTTAGCTATTACAAACTGTGCTGCTTTAAACACAGGTGCACATATATTGCTGTGGTGTGATTCTTTTGGGAAGTTACCCAGCAGAGGAAGCTCTGGATAAGCCTTGCAAGTCTGTGTGTTCTCAGCTACTCCAGCCACTGCCACCTCAAGAATGGCAATTCTTTGCCAGCTAGGCAAGCAGTGTTCATGCATCAAAGGGAATCAGGAAGAAGAGTGATAAGCACACATGCAAAAATTAAAACCACCCGAAATGTTATCACTTGGAAATAATCACTTCAATGTTCCAGGTATTTCTTTAGATGTACATATGCAAATATATTTTCTATGAAAGCTTATAATTCATCCATTTTATAGTGTACCTAAGCATGTTTCTCAAATGAGATCATGTGATAGCACTACCTTCTTATATCACCTTACAAGACATGTAACACCCTGTTACACAATTTTCCCATGTCAAAAATGTCTTTCTTTCTCAACTTTTTGAGACAAAGTCTCACTATGTTGCCCAGGCTGGTTTCAGTGGTCTTCCTGCCTCAGCCTCCTGAGTAGCTGGGACTACAGGCTCGTGCCACCATGTCCTTTTATGTCTCTGGAGGCTGTGTATCTGGAGCCCCTTGCCCAGTGCTGAGTGTACTCTGAGTGCTGTGTATATGTGGGTATAACTGAATCACTCCTGTGAATACCAGTTTCCTCACATGTAAAATGGTCTTGTCACGTAGCCACTGGCCTTCATCATTTGTTTATCCAGTGGGGTTTAATTCACTCTTCCCCAGGGCAGTGCGAAGATTAAACACTGGTGTGTGTGGAGGAGAGAGGCATTAGTGACAAATTGTTTTGGGTGTGGCCTCTAGGTGCAGATTTCTTAAATACTTGGACTCATGATTCTAGTTTCATCTTTTATTAACTGTGTGTTACTTAAACTCTCCGTGCCTCAATTTCCTCACTTGTAAGATGGGGATAGAAATACTCCCAGGGATGTTGGGAAGGTGGACAGGACAGAGGGGAGCCCCAGACAGTACTCAGAGGAAGTTGGCTATGGTCTAGACTACTGTGAGGGCCACTTACTACCCAGCTCACTTCTTCTGAGTGCCAGTTTTAGAGATTTGGTGATTGAGGATCGTGAGAAGCACAAGGAAGGGGAAAAGCTGATTAGGAACACAGTATAATCATCTCTCATGGTCTGGGTTTGGGTTGTCCGCTGTGAGGATTACTTCCAAAATTGTAGTCATAGGCTAATTTCTTCCCCCCACACAGTGTGCTTCTGGTCTCCTCCTGGGGCTGTGTTTATGAAGTGTGGTTTAAGTTTAATATTTGCATAAGCAAACATAATTAGGAAGGTAAATACACAGTGGAAAAAAAAATCACCCAGCGCTGTACTAAGCCTGGCTGCAGGGAGGCAGAGGGCCGCTGGTCTGGATCCTCAGTCCTGTCACAAGCCCCAGCCCTCACCTGCTGATTCTGAATGGCTTTTTCTGGGGTGGGAGGTGACTCACACAGAAAGGGTCATCCGGGCCTTTAGGAAATGAAGGTCTTTTTCCTGAGCTGAGCCCTGGGACAAGTGAGATAAATCTTTTCAGTTCCCATTTAGGCTGACAGCAGCCTGACTGGTGATGGAGGTTAACAGGGTGGAAAATAATGAAAAACTGTCTACAGCTGAGCTCCTGGCTGCCTCGTTACCGGGCAGGCTCCTGGGAACAAAGGGAATGACCCAGCCCCCGTGGACCGGGAGAGAGACAGGCTGGGGCCTGGTGCAGCCCTTTTGTGTCACATCGGTTGTATATGACCTGACAACTGAGGCCAGCGTGCTGTGTGTGATGAGGGGTCTGGGGGCCCTTGTGGCCACCAGACAGGGGCTCCCCATCACCCCACTCTACGGGAGGAGGGAATGCCATGAGCAGAGCCCAGAGGTGGTGGCTTTCGCCTCTTGTCAGCAGTGGGTTTGATGATTTGGAGTTTGTCTCTGAACTGCCTCTCTCTGACCACCCTTGGGCAAGCCTTGCTGAGCCTCGGGGTTCTCATCTGGGAAATGGAATGGTAACACCACCACCGACTTTGGGGTGCTTTGACCAGGAGAGGTGCTCCACAGATGTGGTACCCAGTAGATGCTCATTAAGAGAAAGTTGGCTGAGAACAGAAGCCCGCCCCATGCCTATGCTGTTCTTCACCCTGCTGCTGGGTCTCGCTGCTGGGGCAGGTGGTGCAGGGGCAGAAGCAGCTTCAGGCTGTGTCCCTGCATGGGGCTGGATGGCTGCCCAGCCTGCCTGCTTAATAGCTACCTTTTCCTCATTCTCCATGTCCCCTTTCACAGGGGGCTCTGTTCTGATGACTAGAAATAGCTCTGAATTCCAGAAGCCCAGGCAGGTGGCCCTTGCTTTCAGTAGGATGCATGAGTCAGCTATAGTACAGTGAAAAGGAAAGAGATCTTAGGGGCCATGCAGAGAGGTCCAGGCTCTTCCCGTCAAATGCAACAGAAATGCAGCTCTACTGCTTTAATGGAAGAGGGAACTTTCCAGCTCTTCCAGGATGAACCTGGTTTCTGGGGCACAAAGATTATGTTATCAGAACCTAGTCTTTCTGCAACTCCACTCCACTTTTTCTTTCCAGTTTTTGAGGGGTGAGGGGGCTCAAGTGACTCTCCCTGTTGATCAGATGGCCCTGAGTTGCTCTGGGACTATATACTGCCCACCTCAAGTTCCTCTTCCTAGAAATGGCTGTCCCAGGCTCCAGTGGGCTCAGCACAGGTTGCATGAGTGCTCACTTCTGAAGCCCTGCCTGTGGCCAGGAAATGTGGCACTCCAAGTGACTAACCTGGGAAGGATGCTACCTCTGAAGCCGGATGCACAGTCAACTCCACAAGAATGGAGGAGAGGCTTCCCCAGAACAATTGGGGAACCCTTCAAGAAGAGGGGGAAAGGAAGCAATAGATGTCCACCTTCCTCAGCTAGATGTCCCTCATCAGGGGGCGCTTACTACCTTGTAGGACAATGGCTTATTCTATTTGAGACAATCGTGATCAGTGGAAAATTCTCCTAACGCTGAAAGGTAATCTTACAGTGCTTCAGGTCCTGACTTCCAGTCACACCCCTGAGGGAATCCATGTGAAACCCTGTCACTTGTTGGAAGACAGAAATCGGAACTACTTGTCTTGGTCTTCCCTGGCAGTAAGCAAACACTCTAGGCTTAGTTTTTCCTTGCAGTGGCACTCTGCCTCCCCACCTTGGTTATCTTCCCAGGACTGTGCTGTCTTCTCTGATCCGCAGATGTGAATATTTAGCAGCAGGTGTAGTATTCTGGGAAGGTCTGACCAGCTCAGAGTGCAGCATGCTGGCTGTGTAGGATGCATCAGAATGACCTAGATGGCTGGGCTCCCCTCTGATAGTTTCTGATCCAACAGGAGCAGGGAATGCCTGAGAATCTGCATTTCTAATTAATTTCCAGGAGCTGTTAGTGCCCCTTGTGTGGGGATCACGCTTGGAGAATGGCTTATCTGGTCCATGTCCTTCTGACCAACGAGTAGACTGAGGTGGCCCTAAACTCAGAGTTTGTACTCCTGGCCCAGTGTGATGTGCTAGACCAGCTGGGAGGCTCTGCGGCATCTCTCTCACCTTCCCTTCCAGGCCCTGACCGTGTCTGAGGCTGGGCATTGCAGCCCATTCCATTTTCAACCTCGTTCTGTTTTCTTCAGTGTCCTTAACAATAGCCATCCATTATGCTATGCTCTGATGCCTGCAGAGTTTAATTACTTGCCCCAGCCGTGATGTGAATTTGATGGAAGCCGTGGTGTTCAGGAGGAAGCACTAATGAGGAAGGACTCTTCGCAGAGAGGAGAGGGCGTTCAGGGACTTGTGTTTGAAAGCAGCCATTCACTGTGTGGCCACAAGGATTCCGTCTTAAGTGAGTTTTCTCACTCCCGCCCCAAAGATGTCCGTCCCATTTCATAAATAAATCAGGGCTTTTGTGTCCAGTAATTGCTTTTCTTTGTAACAGAGATCAAAAGCATCCATGGCCTTGGATTCAAAGCCAAGTTTATTTTTCATGTTTTTGCTTGAAGGAGAGAGAGGGTTTGCAGGGTGGAGGGTCCAGCTATGAGGGCAGCACAGGGCAAGGGGAACAAAGTGGGAAAGCTGCCAAGGGATGAGGCGCCTCCAGCCTGTCTCTATTGTCTCCCAGGGAGATGAGCCTGCTCAGCCCAGCATCAGCAGGCATTCCCAACTCATCCAACACACACACACACACACACACACACACACACACACACACGCACACACATTAATGCCAGCATGGCAGGAAACAGCCATGGCAAACAGATGATTAGTGAGTGCTTATTGTGCTCTCCACCCTTGGCTGAGCATTCTGGGTACACTTGATGCTTTGGGCCTAAGGGGAAAATGCCGTCACCACGCCATTTTACAGAAGCTGATGGGGGTGGAAGCTGGAGTTTGAATGTAGGTGTTCCCAAGTCCAGATCCCACACACAGTAGTAGAGGCTGGTGCCAAGGAAGACATAGAAAGGGACTTGGCTCAGAGCCTTCCCTCAGGGACCTCATGGTGTACTGTGGAAGTGTAAGACAGGTATGAGCAGTGAGTATTTCCTTGGGATGCAGTGTGCAGCAGTGGACATCACCACCGTGGGCCAAACAGAAGGAGCAGAAGTCAGGGAAAGGTTTGATGTTGGGAAGGCAGCAGTTGCAGTGAGTCTTGAAGGATCAGGCTTGGGTTGAAGGAACTTGGGTTCCCCGCTGGGAAAAGGGGAAACGCAGGAGGCACCAATGGAGAGGCTGGGCAGTGGGCAGCTGTGCGGAAAGCTTCCGCTGGCTTCTGGAGCTGGCAGGGCCCTACAGAGCTATCCTGACTATGGCGAGGAGGCTGGGTCTTCCCACCCATGTGTCAACTGGTCGTTGGAGGATGGCAGGCCCTACGAGGAACAGAGGGCTAACAGCAAGGGTGTCTGTCTGTGAGGCTTCTTGAAAAGGTACTTGAAAGTCCTGCGTGGGATCTGAGTAGTGCAGGGTCCTCTGGGGTGATGCGGAGCTTGGGAGAAATGAGAGGCAGAGGCCAGTGGGTTGAAAAGTCTGGGTCTTGTGCTGTGAAGAGGTGGGCAGTGGAGCACAGGTGCTAGGGTCAAGGCCAGGCTCTGGCTCAATTTCTGCTTTGCAAATCTGCAGCCTGTGAGCTCGGCTCGATTCCCTAATGAGGTGTTGTGTCAGTGTCACAGTGCAGCTTGTAATTAGCCTCTTTCCTGTGTTTATTGCAAGGTTTAAAAGTGGCACGAAATGCCTACTTGGGACATGGTGGGAAAGCAGTCAGATGATGATGGGGCTCCAAGAAGAAATGCGGTGAGGCTCGAGGCTGGAGATGGGATGGAGAAAGGTTTACTGAGAGGGCACAGGTTCTGTGTGGGGTCATAAGCGAGAATAAGGTCAGGAAACCATCGCTTCGAAGTGTTGATGGTTTTGTTACTTCTTTTATGAGCTTTTATCACTTTTTTTTGCTTTATTGACTAGTACAATGTGAAGGGAAGAGGCTTTCTTAACTTTTCAATGGTACACTTTTAGATTTTCAGCATTTAAGACAAAAACTCTTAGCAAATTAGAAATAAATAGGAATGTGCATAGTCTGACAAAAGGTATTTGCAGAACACCAACAGCACGTTGTACTTCCTCCTGAAGAGTTCAGCACAAAGGCAGCTTATAGGATCAATATACAAAAATTAACAACGTTCCTGTGTGCCAGCCATATCCAATTAGAAAATGCCATTTCAATGCATACATTAGAAAACAAGAATGATTGAAAATTAATGTCACTGATGCTACAAATTAGCTGCATCCCAGAAGTTTTGATATGTGATGCTGTCATTGTCATTCAGGGATAAATATTTCATAGTTTCCATTTTAATTTCTTCTTTGCCCATGAATTATTCAGAATTATTGTTATTATTTTTAGCTTTGAAGATTGTTTTAAGACTTTCTTGTTTTTAAAATTCTAGCTATTGTACCATAATAAGAAAATTAGGTTTTCAAGAATTAAAAAAAAAATTTGTTGGGACATTGGCTTTATCAAATCTCGAGGATTCATCTAAAGCAATAGTCAGTAAACAGGGAACACTGAGCTGGCTAGACACACTGACCAATGGCACAGACACAGGAAAGAGCTTGGGAGCTGAGCCCTCCATAAGTAGGTTCATGGGCACAGCAGCAGTGCCCTGCAAAACATAGAGAAAAGCATGACTATTTGGTAGATTGGCTGATTTAACTGGTTGTTTGTCCATATCTTAGTTTTTTAGAAGCTGATTTTATATATATACTACACACTAGAAAAACATACTTTTTGATATAAAAACAAAGTCTCTATATTAGTTTAAAATACTTTTATATAAATGAAAGTGTTAAAGGTAAATAGCAAAGCTTTTGAAAAAAAATGTAGATAATATTTAAAACTTTGAGGTAGGAAAAGGCTGCCTAAAGAAAACATTTTGAAAATTATACCCTATTCAGGAAAATATTTATAAATTTCATTAGGTAAAAATTCAAAAAACTTCTATAGAATTCTTATACAATAACTGGATAGACGAGTGGCTGTAAATAAAGAAAAGAGATTTGGCTTGCAAAGAATTAATAAATAGTTAATACCTGTAATATGAAAGCAGATTCTACAACTCAATAAGAAAAGAGTAAACAACCCAACAGAAAAATAGGTAAGGGATATGAATGGGGTAAGTCACCAAAAAATGAAAGTTAAATGGTCTTTGACTCTCAGTGGGTTGACAAAACACTCCTAAGTGCTGACAAGAATGCAGAGAACTAGGGACTCTCACATATTCTTAGGAAACATGTAAATTGGCCTGTGCCTTTAGAGAACAGTTAAGCAGGATCTGGTAACAGTACAGAATTTTAGAACCGGCTGTCCAGTGAGCGACTCCCCTTCTAGCTCTAACCTGAAGCTGTTTTAGTATAGCTGCACATGTACAACTGTGCATGATGCTGTTTGCAGCAGTAGAGTGTGTGGTAGAAAAACAGAAAAGAATAACTCAAATGTCCATCCAAGAAATGGTTAAACAGGCTGTGGAGAGTCACACCATGGGATGTGTTGCAACAGTGAGGAAGAAAGAACCAGGCATACAAGTATCAACGTGGTTAGAAACTTGAAAACAGTATTGAGTGGAAAAAGCAAGCTATGATATGATTTTTTAATAAAATTTAGGACACAAATGAGTAGTTTATATCATTCTTATTTTTAGACACGTGTCTGGAACATATGTGGACAGTGTACACACACCAGCCTCAGAAAAATAGTTGGGGAAAGAGAGAAAGAAGGCAGCCTAGAACACTTCAACTCTATCTCTAACACTTTGGCTCTTAAGAATAGTTTCAAAGCAAATATGGCAAAATCTTTATAATTAGTTTGGGAGGTACATTCAGGGTGTCCAATATTGTTTGTTCCACTCTTATGCAGGGTTAGAGGATTGAATTCAAGGGTGAAGAGTGAGGAAAGGTAGATGAGAGACAGTCCAAAGAGGCCCTTGGGGACCAGCCTGAGAAGGTGGATCCTATTTTGAAGACATTAGAGATTCATTCAAAGTTCTTAAATAGAAGGTGAAGCAATCAATCAAATTTAAGGATGACTAATTTGGTGTAGTGTCTTTGATGGCTTTGAAGAGAGAGACATTGGAGGGAGGGAGAGCAGTTACATATTATTATACAAATACATTTATATGCATATTAATGGTGAAAGATAATAGAGGTGTGGATCAGGGAGGGTGATGTGGAAATAAAAATGAAAGAAAGGATGGGTGAGGGGACAGGTGAATGATAGTTGATAGGTGGATAGCTGAATGGATAAGTGGGTTGGATAGGTGGGTGGATGGATAAATGAAAGGATGGACGGGGAAGGATGGTAGATTAATGAGTAGATGGATTAATGACTGGACGGATGGATGAGTGGCTAGGTCAGTGCAAGGTGGAAAAGGGGAGGGTGGATGGGTGAATACATGGGTAAAGACATTTTTGAAATATGTAATCTTTATATCCCATCCATAAACAACCCAACTAAAACAGAAGATCAGCATATAAAATGGCAAGGAGGTTGAAGTAGTCAGTGGTCTAGCGGTAAGAAGTGATCAATAATGTTTTAAGTGGAACAATCAGCCTAACAGAATTCATAGTTACCTTGCAGGTAACATAGACAAGGAAAGAAGTATTCAAATTGAGCAGTTTTAGGTTTTCATAGATCCTAGGTTTTCAGGAAGACAGCCTTGTCATGCTTCCCATGAGAGGCAGGCTCTTAACCCTATCGTTGGCAGTTACCTCCTTATCGCTATATAAGAGATTCAAGGCAAAGAAAAGATTGCGGGAGCTAGGCAAGAAAGACTACTCTGCAGCATGTTGTGGGCCCACAGGGTCCCAGCTCTGCATCTGACTTCACGCCTGCCTGGGAAGCCAGGGGGTGGTCCAGACTCAGTCCCTGGTAACCAGAAAATTGCAGAGCGCCACTGGGTTCCGCATGTGATCTGTTTGTAGTGATCTAAGGCAGAGCCTGGCAAATGCCATCATGTTTTCCTTACTAAGGAGGAAGCAGAGGATGTTTTGGAATTAAAAAAAAGTATTTAGGGAAAAGGAAAAGAAAAGCACTTAAAGTTCTAGCTTTCCCGACCAAAGCAATGGAGGGGAATGGTTGGGAATGGCACATTTATTAGATCTATAATCTTGAGTAAATTGCTTTCCCCTTTCTGAGTCTTTGTGTCCTAATATTTTCAACTTAAGTAATTTATTGTCTTAGGAAGCAGGAAGTGTTGTGCCCAGAAGCTAGTATTGTTTTTAGCCATAGAAATGAGTATTATTAGTAGTAACAGTGCTAAGCAATGTTATTAATGAACGATGATGCATATGGTAACAGTGATAGTTAATATTATTATTGGAGATGAATTCCTGCCCTAATCATATCAGTCACTTATTTGCTTGTGGCCATGGAGTACCCTTAGATTTCCTTAGGTGAGGAACTTTAGGTTACTCAGGGCAGAGATGGTCCTAATAGACACTGGGGGCCTTGAAGGGAGGGAGGATGGTGGGCCCGAGGCTTGGCCAACAGCCTCAGTGTTGCTGCTGGGGGCCAGTCAGGCATGACTTTGGACCCTCGCTGTCCGGGGTCCTGTGTTGGTTCTCCTGCCTACCATCAAAACTGTGAGAAAAGCCAATGAAAATGAAAAAATGAGTTTTTAAAAAATTTGGCCACTGTGGGAGGGCAGCTCATCTTCCCTTCTTTGAGCAGAGGAGGGCAGAGCAGAGGCAGGAAATGTGCATTTGTAGATGTAGCCCAGCACTAGCCCAGAGGGCTGTGCTATCCAATCCTCTTCATTGTGGGGCCTAAGGTGTGGCAGTTTGCATTTAGCATGAGGAAGCTTGGAGAAGCAGCCTGTCTCTAAAAGAAAGTCGTTGGGGGGTAAGTACTGGGGTTTGAACCCAGGGCCTTCACACTGAGCTACACCCTCAGCCCCTTTTTATTTTTGATTTTGAAAACAGGGTCTCACTAAGTTGCCTGGACTGGGCTTGAACTTGAGATGCTCCTGCCTCAGGTTTTCAGAGTGCAGAGGTTATAGGCGTTTGCCACCATGCCTGGCTCCACAAGTACTCATTCTTAGAGATGCATTTCCCCTTCTTCATTATACCAGCACACTGCTAGGCTCTTGGGTGGCGTTGATGGTACTGCTGCCAAGTACAACCAAGGCCTTTACTTCTGTGATACATGTCCAGATCCTCCTGCTTCTTTACTCCCAGTAGCCCAGTCCTTTTACTGCCCAAGAGGAAGAGGTTGGTACTCAAATCTATATTTCAGCCTCTCAGAAAAATGAATAGGTGGCACCATTTGGTGTTGTAGGAGAGGAGACTCACACTAATCTTGGAAGGGGAGTGGAGGGGCGGGGAGAGGGAGTAGAGAGAGGAGGGGAGGCGAGGAGAAGGGGAGGGAGGTGTTTAGGTACATGAAGAGAAGGAGGAAAGGAGGGGAGACTAGCAAAGATCTGGATGGAAGGTGAGCAGAGTCAGGGCTAAGGAGGATGTTGGTGGCAAAGGTGGCAGAAGGACACAGAGCGTGGCTCTTGGTGACTTAAGACATGTCTGGGCGAAGGAGGTGGGCACTCAGCTGCTGAGGCTGCTGTGTCCTGAGGTGCACTGACCTGCAGGACAGGCTGGCAAGGCCCCATCCCTCTGCCATGTGCCTTGAGACCTTTGCCAGTGCTCACACACACATCATGCATTTAAATGAGAAACAGATCTTAAGCTTTGTGGTTGGATGAGCAAACAAACTAGAGTGTGGAAGGGCAGTGAAGGATCTGTCCAGACCTGAAAGAGATGAAGAGCTCTTGTCTTTGTTTAGTTGTATCTGTTTCTTTTTTACCACGACTGGGAAAATCAATGGCATGTCCTTGAGCCTAACCCAGCTTGGGAACATCTGCTCCAACAGAGTGAAGAAAGGGCCAGGCCTGGTGCAGCAGGGCTTGGTGTTCGGAAGAGAGGTCCCACAGGTTCGTTGAGTTACCTAAGGTGTCCACCTTTGCCCTTTGTCATGTTTGGGAGTATTGTTTAGAATGGTCTCCTTTGGAGAAAAGAAAGGGGGAGGAATTTTATGATTAAACCCAAGATTTTAAGAAGGTATTGCTTTTAGACATTGTCTTAGCTCGCTTTCCATTGCTGAAACTGAAGACCACAGACTTGAGTAATTTGTAAAGCATACATTTATTCAGCTCACAGTTCTGGAGGCTGGCAGGTCTCCAGTCAAGGGGTCATATCCAGAAAAGCCCTTCGTTTTTGGCAGGGACTCTGCAGAGACTCCAGGTGGTGCAGGGATTGTGTGGTAAGGCAGAACAGGCAGTGCTTGCTGAGGTCTCTTGATCCTCTTTTAAAGCCACTCATCTATGGTGGGTAACCGCCCTCAGGACTTCACCTAATCTTAATAATCTCCAGATGCCATCACCATATGACTTTGGGCTTATGTTTAAACATTAGTGCTTAGGAAGACTAATCCTAGTCCTGGGTGAGAGTGATAGTTCAACCACCTGCCTCTGAGTTAGTTTGAGGGGGCCACACTCTCAAATGTCTCCATGGGTCAGATAGAGGATGCGGCCAGGTGAGAGGAGACCCTGGTCCCTGTAGCCAGACCAAAGGACTGCTATATTTGAAAAGGGGCTCAGGATGCTGATCATCTGGAATTCCCAGAAAAGCTAAAAAATGGAAATTTGTGGGGCAGTGTCCTGAGTTTTAAACATTAGGAAGGCATTCAGATTTTCTGAAAGCATTAATGGCCAAACAAAACAGCTGCAGGCCATGGGAGCTGCCAGGTAGAGGTCTCAGTCTAAGGCAGTATTGTACCCCAGGGAACATTTGGCAATGTGTGGAGATAAGTTCAGTTGTTGTAAGTTGGGGTTGAAGAGAGAGGATGCTACCAGCCTCTGGGACACTGCTACCATATACATAACCCATGGCAAAGAGTGATCTGTTCCCAAGGAAGCTGAACCGGTATCAGCGGTGGGCAGAGAAAGAGGTCAAGGAGCCTGGAGGGCTGGGACACCTGCCTTTTGGTGGGCAGCTCTTGAGGTTGGTTAGCCAGTATGGGTCAGAATGAAAGGGCTGAGTCCTTCTAGCCCTGGAGTCGACAGCTGCCTGGCTGCACCTCCATGGACCAACAGTGTCCTTTTCGCAATCTACACCCTCCCTGGGCAGGAGGGAAGCAGCTCGCCACCTGACCTTGGCAGGCATTAGAGTGATGCAAGAATGTGGATAACAGGGACTGGCACATTGCCCAAGAGCTGGGTGTGGTAGCTTGTAGGACATCATCAGGGTTTGGCCTCTTGGTCCTGGTGGAATGTTTAGTTAGGGTTCTGCATTCAGTAATATTTAGAACTATGGTCGAGAGTGTTTCCCTTCCTCTCCAACTCCAATCCTAAAAATAACAGCGATGATGTGTTTCAATATCATAGAGTTCAGTGGCTGCGAGTTAAATGCCTGCTACATGCCCATCCTGGGTTCGTTGCTGAGGAGTCAGCAAGCAGGAGCCTGGCAAGCTCCCTCTGCTGGCTGAGAGTCCCATTGATGAAACAAGCAAAAACGTCCAGCCCCCCCTAGTCCAGTCCATGCTCTGGGCACATTCACACCTTTCTAAGGCACAGACCTGCCCATTCTGCTCCCCTGCTCAAAAACCTTCAGTAGCTCCCTGCTCCACTCTGAAGGAAGCCAGCCCCCCCATTAGCCTCCATTTTTTGTGTATCTCCCGCCTGTGCTTCTGTCTTTGCAGTACAGTGTTCCTCTGTGCCTTTGCTTGGGCTGTGTTTGCCCCTCCACTCTCCCATTACCCAAAGGTGAAGAATTAGTCAGCCTTCTCATTTCTGGGACAAAATACTCCATACCCATAATTTAAAGGAGAGGTTCACTTGGCTCATGGATTCAGTGGGTTTAGTCCATGGTTAGCTGACTCCAAGGCAGAAACAGTATGGTGAATGGGTCTGGCCAAGGAAGCTGCTCATCTCAGGGCATCCAGGAAGCAGAGAGAGGGGAAGGGAATAGAAAAACTCTTCCAGGTCATGGGCCATTGATCCACCTCTTCTAACCAGGTCCCATTTCCTAGCAGCACTTTCAGTTGTGAACTCATCAATGGAACAATTCACTGATGAGTGTGACAGCCCTCATTTTCCAGAAGCCCCACTTCTGAACCTTTGGGGGAAATCATAGATCTGAATTATAACAGTCTGTGTTCATCCACATCAGGCAAGAGGGCTCTGGGGTACTCCCCAGTTCCTCCATCTCATGCTCTTCCATGCCCCTTTCTGCCTTCTTCCTTAGACTTCTGTGTGTTCTTGACCTTCTGCTTTGCTGACATGGGGAGATTGTGAATGGAGGAGTTGATGAAAGAGTTAGTTTTGTGTTCTCCCCTCTGGATGACTTGCTGGGTCTCACTGCTTGCATCTCATGAGTGTTGGTTCAGCCTGTGTGAGTTTTCTGAGTACTTCATCTGTGCCCCATCTAGTGTCAGGTGGTGCCATGTGTATTTTTTCTTGCCACCTTCACAGGAACTCTGATCCCTGTCACATCACCCCACTTTTACAAATAAGGAAACCAAAGCTTAAAGGAACTGCCCCTTCATTTTTTCATTCAACAAACATATTTAATGAGTACCTACAATGCGACAGGCTCTGTGCAGGGCTGTGGAAAGGAGCACCAAAGATGCAGCAGATGGGTACTGACAGGCACACTGAGAGGCATCTAAGGAGAATGATCAGGGAGTGCTTGTGGGAGGGCAGGAAAGGCAGTGCGAAGCCTGAGTGGAAGCCTCAGTCAGCACTGCAGAGGCCCCAGTGATGAACAGCCTCTCATGGCTGTCCAGGTTCGAACAAGGGAGTTAGGTTTTTATGCCCTGCAATGATCAGCCTGGGTGAAACCGTGCTCATATGGGTGAGGACCAGACACCTTGTCCTGGTCCTTTGTTCAGGCCATACCTAAAGGGAGCAATCAGCTCTGGCCATTGGCCAACAGTACTCCCAGCAGTTGGGGTTTGGAGCATTTACTGCCAGAAAGAAAGTCTTTGCCCTCAAAGTGCTTACATTCCAGCAGGGGAGACGAATGGTGAGGGATGAAGCCAGCAGACAAGAAAGACTGTCACACCTCCGCTTACAGAAACAGGTGCTCATTTCACAGCTAGACAGGGAAGCAAAGCTGCCACAGAGTAAATGACTCAAAGCCGTGCCTCCAAACTGAGTCACTGTGGCTCCAAAATTTACCCCTCCACTGTGTACGAGAAAATGGAAGTCATGTGACTTCCACTCTAAGCGTGGGCTGTGGAAATCACATGCAGCTTTGGACGTCAAGCTAGGGAGCTGAGACCTGATCCTGTAGACACCGGGGAGGATTTGGAAGTACACCATAAAATATATGTGTAGGAAACTCTGTGAGCGTGGGCATGCAGAATGATGCTTAATGCAAAGAGTGAAGCTTCAGGGAGAGACCTGGGTCTATTGTGAAGATGGGCTTGGTTCAGGAACTGGGGGTGGAAACGAGACTGGATCCCTTAGGGGGCTTTAGGCTGCAAGAAACAGAGAACCCAGTTTAAAGTGGCTTTAGCCAATAAAGCCACACAACTGGAAGGCAGACTTGGGTTCTCAGTTCAGTCAGGTGCTCAGGGGGTCACAAAAGGAGCCAGGTTCCTTGTACGCTCTTGTCCTAAGGCAGCTTCTCTTCTGGTCCTAAAATGCCTGCAGTAGCAGTTGGGGCTGCATGCTTTTTGCTAGCACAGTAGAAAGGCTAATGCTTCTCAACCACACAAGTCCTCCCTTGCAACGCAGTTAAGTCATATACTTACCCCTGGGTTGCAAGAACACAAAGAAGAATGTACCATGTTGAGCCGGAATAGGATCAACTTTCCTAGAAGAACTGGGCAGGAGGCATGGATGCCGGGCCAGACGTGTGGCCAGATGTGTGGCAGGGCAGGGATGGGTGATAGTCAGGGAACCTCCATTACTTGCTACAGAGAACAAAGGACTGGGCAGTTAGTTTGAAGACAGGACATAGCGATTAGTTGAATTAAAGAAGAGGGAATAAAAAGTGTCAAAGATAAACCCAAGGTTTCCAGTTGGCAAGCCCAGGAAGGTATTATCTCAGCATACAAAACGGAGGGATGGAGGAATTTACTTCAAGGGTTCACTTTTTATTTATTATTATTTTTGGTATCATGGACTGAACTTGGGACCTTGCACTTGCCAGGCAGGCGGTGGCACCACTGAGCTACATGCCTGGTCCAAAAGTTTACTTTTTAATACTTTGAGTTTGATGTGACGGGGAGACATCCCATCCATTCTGTTTTGCAAAATATGTCTTTGATCTTGGGCTCAAGATCAGGCAGGGTGGAACCCAGGAGAGAGGTCTATGGAGCTATAGACGTGTCCACGGATCACCAATACCAGGAGTGTGTGAGGGTAGCCAGCTGGGGCAGGGGCTGGGGAGGCAATGCTGGAGGAATTCTGAAAGCAGAACTCTTCCCAGCAGAGCTGCCTCTTGGACAGGGTCTCTGTTTGCAGAGATCCATGCCAGTGTGCACAGTGGTAGTATGTGGATGCCCACTGTGTCATTGTTTGAAGCCACCAGAAGCCACCTAAATGTTCATCCCTATGGAGCTGGTTAAACTGATCAGCAATGCACCTGGTATATGGAATCCCAAGCAACAATATGACTAGGGGATGCAATGGGAAAACTCTCAGGTATATTGCTAAGCAGCAAAAGCAAGGGGCAGGTGTGTGCATAGTGTGCTCCCATTTGTGCAATGAGACAACATGCGGTAGCCAAAGGTATGTTCATACATCTATGGACTGTTTCCAGACAGCATCTGAAAAACATGTGCATTTATCTGTGACAAAGTTCAGATCACAAAAATACATGTAAAAATCGGGATGTCAGGTATTAGAGAGGTTAGTGCATCTGCAGACAGAGAGGATGCATGGGAGGTGTTGAAAGTCTGGAGTCTCGGGAGGTCGGAGTCACAGAGGAGACTGACTCTGACTGCTCAGAGAGGCACAGAGAAGAGGAGGTGGGGGTGGCTGTTTGGGTTCACTGAGCACCACTATGAATTCGTGAACTTTGCTGAAGGTCCCTGGTGATCTCTGCACAGAAAGTTCTGCACAGGCTCCACTTTACTTTGGATTGGGCTCCCTTTCTTTAGTCACTGGAGCTGGAAGGAGGCCTAAACTGGTGTTAGATTTTTCCATTGCTAGGACAAATACCCAACACCCACAGCTGAAGGCGCAGAGGTTTAATTCAGCTCACTGTTTCAGGGGTTCAGCCCAGGTCAGCTGGCTCCCAGGCAGGAACTTCATGGTGAAGTAGTGTGGCAGAAGGAAGCAGGGCAGGAAAACAGAGCCAAATAGGAAGGGGCCAGGGACTGTAGATAGTAACCCAAGGTCACACCTGTGTACACCCACACACCCAGAGGGTGCTTATTGATCCCCCGAACAGTTTTAATCCCATAAGATCAATATCCCAATGAACAGCCACAATCCACCCCTTGTCAGCTTGACAACCAGACATATCTCCTTGAAACACACCTAATCTCAAATAAAGACAATAGCAAGTTTGCAGTGAACATGAGATAGCTATCCTGAGCACAGCCAGCAACGTAGCATTTCCCTCCTGCAAGTCTCAATAGTTTCAGCATTCTTCAAGTCTGAGTCAAAGTCTCTTCTGAGACTCAAGGCAAACTTTTATCTATGAACCTATGGGGGGGGGGGAAACCAACAACAGGTTATATAATCCCAAGGTACGACAGCATGGAGTAACCACTCCTATTCCAAAGGGGAAGAATAGGGGATAGAAAATCATGGGAGCAAATCAAGACTGAAACACATCTACTTTCATGAGAGCACTGTTTCTCAAAATGTGCCACTTGTAGCCCCATTCTCTTGAGATATTAATAAATATAGAGCAAGGAACACATGTTTTGGGGTACCAGTTTAGGATACAGAGATAAAGAAAGATTCTGTGGGGCTCCCAAGAATCTTTCATATGTTAAAGTCTCTGAGTCACAGGGTAAGGAAGTGAGGCAGAGTTCCTCGAGTTATGTGACTAGGAAATTCCTTTTGCAAGGAGCTTCTTTCTAGGACTTTGTTTCATGGACACCAGTTGAATTCAGATCAAGGTCAGTGATGTTTATGTTGATTTCTGCACCCTTTTCTACCCCATTCCAGATATCCCTGCCATTCTATGTTTAAAAAAAAGTGGTAAGTACAGCCAGCAAACTTTTCTCCTTCTGATATTTAAGAAATGCTGGAGCTGGGGATTTAGCTCAGTGGTTTTGCTACCTGCTTCACAAGCACAAGGACCCCAGTTCAATCCCTGGTACCAAAAAAAAAAAAAGATTATTTGTATTTAAGAAATGTTTAAATGGCACCTAGTGTTTACACACGATAATGTGTGATCATTCTATGTGTACACGCGGTCTGGTGGTGAAGTTGGGGTAATTACCATCTCCATCTCCTCAGATGTTGGTCATTTCTGTACTGACGCTTGTTCCTTCACATTGCAGAGCAAGGAGATTGGCCTGCAGATGCATGAGGAGCTCCTGAAGGTGACCAACGAGCTGTACACAGTAAGTTCGGCTGTGGGGGCCTGGGCCTCTTGTCTTCAGTGTCCAGGGTGGAGGGGTGCAGAGGCCTGGGGTGAGTGTGGACCTTTGTGTCTCATGCCGGGGTAACAGTGGGGCATCGTTTCAGGGAAGAACTGATGCATAGCCTCAACTTGGGGTTCCTTGCACTGGACTTGGGGCTGAGTGTGTTGAGCTGGTCAGAGCTCATTGAGATCCCAGTGACCTACCAGGCATGGAATGTGTTACCCAGGAGAGCCAAAGATGCCAGATGAGGCTGGGGGAGTGTGGTGTGCAGGCTCCCGACAGCGGGGATGTGGGCTTAGGAGTCAGGTGACACAGGCCACAGAGTGAAGCCCCGGCCTGGGGATGATGTGAGGCAATGGGCGAGCCCTCCCGCCATCTGGGGCACGGCTTCTAGACAGCACAGCTTGGCTCAGAGCTGAGCTTCAGATGGCCTGGGAGTCAGGATCTGACTGCACTTGAGATGGGTATTAGAATCAAAGCCAGCAAGTGGTGTGGGGCACAAACTCTGAGGCAGTGGTGCAGGAGTGCTCAGTGCTCTGGGCGACCTTTAGTTTCCTTGGTGAGGAATGTGGAGAGGGCTATGGATGGCCTGGGGGTAAGGGAGGGGTCCCCACAGTAGCTAGGGTGCCAGCCCCCCGCCCCCGTGACAATCAGAGCTGGGTGGGACCATTATGTCTCAAATATATACAAGTTCTTCGCAAAGCTCCTCCCTAGAAGTGTGTGTGTGTGTGTGTGTGTGTGTAAGGGATTCTGCTCCTTGTTGGCCTAACCTTTCCATGTTCACCTACTGCAGAGCCAGCTCCAGTAGAACCCTCAGGAGCTACTGGCCTTTACACCGGGCCTGGACCTTAGGTCAAAGGTCTCATTCAGACTCCAGTCACTGTGGGGACTTGGAACAAGACATTTGCTTTTTTCTGAGCCTTGGTTTCCCAATCAGGAAGTGGGCTGAGAGCCTTTAGATAAAAGCTGAAACTTGCAATCCTGTAGTTTCAAACCAGGGTGCAAAAGTTGAGTCCTGGAGTTTTCAGCTGGGCCATTTCTAGTGTGAAGGAAGAACTGTATTCTTGAGAAGATATAAAATTTTGCGCCGGCTGGTCATTGAGGGGTAGAATAGCCTACTGGTGTAAAACATAGTTGTTCAAATCCAGCAGTTAAATAGAGAAGACAGTGAATCATCCCTAGGTACCAATAGGGTACCAGGACCTCCTGTGCTTGCTGAAATCTGTGGGTGCACAGGTACCTTCTATAAATGGCACAGTGGCTTACGTCTGCATCTACTTTAAAATTGCACCTAGATTGTTTTTCATACCTAATACATGTGACATGCATATACTTGTTAAACTGTTTAGGGACAAGAAGAAGGTCTGTACGTGCTCAATACAGATGCAGTTTTTTTTCCCCCTAGTATTTTCTGTCTGCAGTAGGTTAAATCCACAGGTGTGGAGAGCGGATGGTAACTGCTTACTACACAACGTTGTATGTGAGACACACTTAGAAGAAAATGGCTTGGCACTTTGGAGGTTCTGAATGTTACTGTGCCCATCATCATCACTATTTCACACTTCCTGGATGTGGTGCAGGCTGATGTAAACACTCACCTAGGAGGAAGCCAGAGAGAGGGGTGTGTAAGCCTGAATGGAAATTCCCCACTCAGAATTCTGCAGAGGACTTGACCACACTGGATGGACCTCAGTGTACACTCTTACTGTATACTTTGGACCCTCTCTGAAGGGATCACCATCTTCCTCAGTGTTCCAGCCCGGGACCACCACACCCGGGACCCTGCACTCTCATCAGGTCTCTAGCGAGCCCCCACCTCCAGGGGGCGCCTCTTTCCAGCGTTCTCTCTCTCTCTCTCTCTCTCTCTCTCTCTCATCCTAATCACCTTCTGTCTCTGCTTCTTCCCATCTGCCTGGAGTCACCCTCTTTCCTCCTCTGCTTGCCCATATCATACTGGTTATGAGGCTCAGACCAAACCCCACCACCTCAGAGAGGTGCCACCTGAAATCTTTGAGTTCCTTCCTACAGCAGCTATGTAAAACTCTCTTGGATCTTTGCTATCTACACCTGGCCCTGGTGCCCGCAGAAACTCTTGGGAGTAAGATGTCTGATGAGTAACACTACTAAAGAACACAGAACTCAACTTGAGCAGCTGCGTGGCCTTGGGCTCAGTGTCAACTGTGACAAGTGGGGGTGGACATCTTTCTGCTGTGTGGGCTGGGCAGTGCCAGGCAGTTTGCAGAATTTGGAGCATGATAGCATCTCTCTGTCTTTCATGGTGCTCTGAGTCCAGCAGGGATTGTGTAGGGGGTGCCCAAGCTATCCACAGGGCAGGTCAGCAGCTCTCCCTTCAACGCCCGTAGGAGAGGGGATTTGGGGTGACAGTAACATCCCCACCCCAAGTTATTTGCTGTGTGCCACATACTGAGTCTTTAGTGCAGTTGGCTCATTGTATTTGTGAGTTCTGGATCTGAGGGTTCCGCATCTGAGGGTTCCATCAACCACAGATCACGAGTATTCTTTTTTTTCATTGAGTTTATTGGTACATTTTAGGTATACAGTACAGTTACATACATCATTGGGATCTTGTACTTTTACATGACAGGTCTTGGTACTCAGTTTTCCCCATACCCCTGCCCTCCCTTCACCCCCTCCACTCTTCCTTATTTGCAAAGACTTTGTTTCCATTTTTTCCTTTTCTCATATTTTTTCTTTTCCCTTATTTCCTTTGCCCTACCCTTCCCACTTCCCCTACAGCCCTTTTCTTCAGCCCTTTTCTTCCTATTTACATTGTCAGTTATACAATTTGGGTCTTATTTACACTTTTAGATTTTCACACCAGAGAAACTATTTGGTATTTACATATGTGTATCTTATTTATTTCACTTAAGAGTATGGCCTCAATATGCATCCATTTTCCTATGAATGACTCTAGTTTCTCATTCTTTATGGCTGAGTAGTACTCCATTTTAGAGAAAAACCACATCTTCTTTATCCAGTCTCCAACTGATGGGCAGTTGGACTGTTTCCAAGTTTTAGCTATTACAAACTGTGCCGCTATAAACATGGGTGCACATATATTGCTGTGTTATGATTCTTTTAATTCTTTTGGAAGTATAGCCAGCAGAGTATCTGATACCCAGATAGCTGGGTTAAATGGAACCTCTAATCCTGGTTCTTTGAGGTATGTCCATATTGATTTCCACAGTGGTTGCACCAGTCTGCACTCCCACCAACAGTGGAGAAGGGTTCCTTTCTCCCCACAACCCTGCCAACATTTGTTATTGATAGCAGCCATTCTTTCTGGGGTGAGATGGACTCAGTGATGTTTTCATCTGCATCTCTCAAATGACCAGTGATGTAGAAGATTTTTTTCATATGATTATTTTCTGCTTTTACTTGTTGTCTGACAAGTGTCTTTTCATTTCAGATGCCCATTTTTGAATTGGGTCTTTATATTTGGGGGTCTGATTTTTTTTGAGTTCTTTATATATTCTAGATAATAGTTCTTTGTCTGAAGAGCAGCTGGTAAAATTTTTTTCCCACATTATAGGTTGTCTCTTAGTTTTGTTGGTGGTTTCTTTTGTAGTGCAGAAGCTTTTTAATAAGATGAGATCCCAATTGTTGATTCTTTCTGCTAGTTCCCATGCTACCGAGGATTTGTTCATAAAGTCTCTTCCTATGCCAATGTCTTTAAGAGTTCTATCTAACTTATCTTCCAGCAAGTTTAGTGTTTGTGCTTTAATATTTAGATCTTAAATCCATTTGGATTTTAGTTTAGTGCATGGTGAAAGATAAGGGACTAATTTTAATCTTTGGCAGGTGGAAATCCAGTTTCTCCAAAACCATTATTAAGGAGACTGTCTTTCCTCCACTGAGGATGGTTGGCTCCTTTGTTAAAGATGAGGTAGCTGAGTACTTCTAGAATTGTTTCTGTATCTTCCAATCTATTCCACTAATCCTCAGGTCTGTTTTTTTGCCAGAACCATGCTGTTTTTATTGCAGTGGATTTGTAGTATAGTTTCAAGTTGGGGATTTTGATAACCCTGCCAAGTCTCTGTTGCCTAGAATTGCTTTTGCTATTCTAGGTCTCTTCTGGTTCCAAATGAATTTTTGGGTTATTTTCTTTAGTTCTATGAAATATACTGTTGGAATTTCAATTGGTATTACATTGAATCTGTATAGCAGTTTTGGAAGTATGGCCATTTTCACTATGTTGATTCTTCCTACCCAGGAGCAGGGGATATCTTTCCATTTTCTTATATCCTCTGTGATCTCTTTTTTCAGAGTGCTGTAGTTTTCAGTGTAGAGGTCTTTTGCTTCCTTCATTATATTGATTCCTAGATACTTCATTTTGTTGGGATGCTATTGTAAAAGGAATTGTTTCCCTAATTTCTCTCTCAGTGAGTCTGTTATTTGTGTACAAGAAGATTATGGATTTTTGAGCACTGATCTTGTATCCAGCTACTCTTTTGAAAGTGTCAAGTCTAGAAGCCTTTTGGCAGAGTTTTTTGAGTCTTTTATGTAGAGTATCATATCATCAGCAAATAATGATAGTCCTTGCCTATCATTATTGCTTTAATTTCTTTCTCATGTCTAATTGCTGTGGCTAATGTTTCCAGAACTATATTGAACAGGAGTTGGTGATAGTGGCCATCCTTGTCTTGTTCCTGATTTTAATGTAAACGTTTTCAGTTTTTGGCCATTTAATATGATGTTGGCTGTTGATTTTTCATAGCCTTTATCAAGTTGAGATAAAGACCATCTATTCCAATTTTCTGCAGGGTTTTATCATGAATGCATGTTGAATTTTATCCATTGATTTTTCTGCATCTATTGAGATGATCATATGGTTTTTGTCCTTGACTGTGTTAATATAGTGTATTACATTTTTTGATTTAAATATGTTGAACCATCTTTGCATCCTGGAATAAATCTGACTTAGTCAGGGTGTATGATCTTCTTGATGACCTTCTGTATTCTGTTTGCCAGTATCTTACTGAGGATTTTTGTGTCTATGTTCATTAAGGAGATTGGTCTGTAGTTCTCCTTTTTGATTGGGTCTTTCCCAGGTTTTGGAATCAAAGTAACTCTTGCTTCCAGGATTGAATTTGGAAGTATTGATTCCCTTTCAATTTTGTTAAAAAGTTTAAAGAGTAGTGGCAGTAGTTCTCTAAATGTCATGGAATTCAGCAGTGAAGCCATCAGGACGTGGGCTTTTCTTAGTTGGTAAACTTTTAATTACATTTTCAATTTCACTGATTGTAATTGGAATGTTTAGAATTTTTTTATCTTCTTTGTTCAACTTTGATAATTCATAAATATCAAGAAATCTGTCCATTTCCTGTGTTTTCCATTTTATTAGAGTACAGATTCTCAAAGTAGGTATTAATGATCCTCTAGATTTCTGCTGGACCTGTTGTGACTTCGCCCTTTTCATTCCTAATTGCATGGATCTGAGCCTTTTCTTTTCTTTTTGTTTTTGACAAGGTTGGCTAAGGATTTATTAATTTTTATTTATTCTTTCAAAAAACCAACTCTTTGACTCATTGTTTTTTTTTTTATTGTTCTCTTAGTTTCCATTGCATTGCTTTTTGCTTGATCTTTATAATTTCCTCCCTTGTATGAGCTTTGGGTATTTCTTGCTCTTCTTTTTCTAGGAACCTAAGATTCATCACTAGGTTGTTTATTTGAGCTCCCTCTGTTTTCCTAGCGTGGGCATTCACTGCTATGAATTTTCCATGTAGAACTGCTGTCATTGTGTCCCATAGATTCCTGTATGTTGTATTGGCATTATCATTTACTTGTAAAAACTGACTAATTTCTTCTTTAATTTCCTCTGTGACCCATTGATTGTTCAGGAGAGTGTTGTTCAATATCCACGTGCTTGTGAAGTTCTTGTTTCTTATGCTATTGATCTCCAGCTTAATTGCACTGTGGTCTGATAATATACATGGGATAACTTTGATTCCTTTGCATTTACTTGAACCTGTCCTATGAACTAGTATGTGGTCTGTTTTGGAAAATGACCCATGTGCAGGTGAAAAGAATGTATATTCTGATTTTGTGTGGTGGAACACTGTGTAGACATCTATTAAGTTCATTTGTTCAAAAGCTTGGTTCAGTTGTAGTATTTTGTTGTTGATTTTTTTGTCTAAATCATCTGTCTGTTTGTGATAGTGGGGTATTTAAGTCCCCCACTAGAATTATATTAGTGCTTATTTGGTTTTTCATGCACCTTAATATTTGTTTGGTACTGTTGGGGGGCATTAATATTTGGTGGATACATATTTATAATTGTCATCTCTTCCTCTTGGATTGTTCCCTTTACAAGGATGTAATGGCCTTCTTTGTCTCTTAGTCAGTTTTGGTTTGAAATTTACTTTGTGTGCAAATAATATAGATACCCCTGTTCTTTCATGGGCCCCTGTTGCATGGAAAACTGTTTTCCATCCTTTCACTTTTGGTTTATGAGTTTATTTTTTAACTAGGTGTGTTTCTTGTATACAACATATTGTTGGATTTTGCCTCTTAATCCATTCTGCCAGTCTATTTCTTTTGATTGGTGAATTGAGGCCATTGACATTGATGGGTATAACTGATATGTATTAACTTATCATTGTCATGCTATTGTCCTGTTGTTGGCTCTTTTCAACCCCCCCCCTTTAGTTTTTTTGCCTTGCTTGATTGATTTGCTTTGTTGGGCCTCATGGTGTTTTGACCTTCATTGTCTTTTTTTTAGGATATTGTTTAGAATTGTTTGTAGTGCTGGTTTGGTATTCATGAAGTTTCTCAGGTGTTCTTTGTTATTGAAGTATCTTATTTCCCCATCCATTTTAAAAGAGAGTTTTGCAGGATACATCAGTCTAGGTTGGAGGTTGTTTTGTTTTAGGGCTTGAAATACCTCACTCCCGGCTCTCCTTGACCTGAGGGTTTGTGTTGAAAAGTTTATTGTGATCCTGAATGGCTTTCCTTTGCATGTGATTTGTTTATTTTTATGTAAATGACTATTATATGTCTAGGTGTAGATTTTTTTTTATTATGGCTTCTTGGAGTCCTATATGCCTCACTTATCTGTATGTCAAATTCTTCCCCTCTGTTTGGGAAGTTTTTTGCCATTAATTCTGTGAACAATTTTTTTAAGTCTTCTGTATTTTCTCCTGCTACTTCATGGGTTCTTGTCAGTCTTATGTTATTCTTATTTGCATCATCTAGGAGTTGTTGGATTGGTTTCTTATGTTCCCTTACTGTTTTTAAGAGATTTTTCTTTTACATGGTCACCGACTGCAATCCTATCTTCTATATCTGAAATTCTATCTTCACATTCATTCATTCTGCTGCAAATGTTTTCAATAAAGTTTTTAATCTCCTGGATATCTGTTTGAATGTGTTTCATGGATTCCATTTTTTTCCTATGTTGGACATTCATGGTTTGCATTTCTTTTCTTTGCTGGGCATTCATGTCTTCTATCATGGTCCTGAGCTCATCTGTTTTTTTTTTGTCAGTTTCTGTTCTAGAACTCTAATCATGTCTTTCATTATGCTCACCATCTCTGTAGTTATCTAGGAAATTATTTCTGTTTTGAATTTTTCTAGAGCCTGATTGATCTGTTTTGTTACTTCCTGTGCTATGAATTCAGGGTGTCCTGGTGGTTGGTTGTCAGACTTTCCCACCTCATTTTCCCTAGAATTTGCCATTGGTGAAATGGAAGTCTGTCTTTCTGCCTTGCTTAAGTATTTTCTCATTTTTATTTTTGTTGTTGGATTGTCCTTGGTTTAATTCCTGGGTTAGAACTTTGATCCACCTGATATAGCTGCTCTTTAGGTTTTGAGTCTCTAATGACTCAGAGACACTCTCAATTTCATAATATCAGAAAGGACAACTCATTAAATCAATCACAACCCTTTAGCCCAATTGATGCAATCACCAACACCATAGCCTCAACCACAGCTTAGAAAATGAGGATTTGTGGTAGTTATTAATCTATCACCTTTAATCATGTGAATTAAATCAAAATTTAAGACCAGCCCAAAATATGTTTATAGTGAATCAACTCTTCAATTTAGCAACTTTACCCTTCAGGATGGGCACTTAGAAGGAGATGGGAGAAGAGGAACAGATAGGTAGAAGAATTGGAGAAGGTTTCAAGTGAAGCCAGAGGACACAGGATGATCTTACAAATTGTTGAAGACAAGAGGGAAAGACAGAGTGCAAGAACAAAGACAAGAATAGAACAACTTAATAGTAATGGGGAAGCTATAAATTGTACTCACTTTCCTTTGAAACTAATGACACTTGAGTGAAGGAAAGAGAGAAGAAAAGAAAAAGAAGAAATCTGAACTAGGGCCAGAAGAGGAACAAAAAGGGAGATGAAGAACAGCATAGGGGAGGAAGAGACTGAGTGGAAAAGAGAAGAAAGGAAAAAAGGAAGAATTTCAGAATGGGAAAAAATAAAAATTTAAAACTAAAAACTAAAAATATGAGGAAAAGAAAGAAAAAATTTTGAAGAGCCTCTTTCTGGGCATATCTCTGCTGTCACAACAGATGGTATGGTCAGCAGTGTGCAGAACTAAGTCAATTAGTCTTAACTAGCTGATGGCAGACCCTTGAGATTTAGGTTCTGGCTGCAAGGCCCAAGTTGAGCTCCCTGACCTCCTGCAGGGTTGAACTTTGCAAGGTTCTGCTGCAGCTTCCAGCTGCCCTTCCCCTGAAGATAGTCCAGGTTCTGATGGAAGATGGTGATCCCTCCAACTTACCAACTACAGAGGTCTGATGTGCCTTTATTGAAGTTGTTCACTTCCATTCTATCTTCTGGAGCTCAGTAAAATGGACTTTATGACCATCTGTGCCTCTGTAGTGTGAATCCAGGTACTAGCACAACCAGGAGGCCAGAGAGCACAGCAGGGGTGGGGGCTGGTGGGGGTTCCTCATTGGTCTTCTCAGATGAAGACCCAGGATGTCGGAGCACAAGTATTCTTTTAAAAATATTGTGGACCATTCCTGCAATGCCAACACTCTGGGAGGCTGAGGTAGGAGGATCAAAAGTTGGAGCCTAGCCTGGGCAAATTAGCAACTTACCAAGATCCTGTCTCAAAATAAAAAATAAAAATAAAAATAAAGGACTGGGGATATAGCTTGGTATGAAGTTCTCAGTAAACAAGTAAATAAATAAAATTTAAAGTCTGCATCTGTTTTGAACAAGTGCAGACTTTTTTTTTTGGTCAATGTAATAGCTACTTTAACTATGTACATAGAATAACATTGAATTAGGCATTACACGGAATCCAGAGATGATTTAAAGTGTACAGGAGGATGTGTGTAGGTGTGACACTAATGCCACACACCTTGTGTAAGGGACCTGCATATCTTTGGAATGTGGTGTGCTGGAACCAGCCCACATAGATACTGGGGGGCAACTGTAGTCCCCTAGAAATGAAGGCAAGCACAAGCATTTGGGCTACTGCTGTGGGCCCTGTGCTGCACTATGCAAGGGTGCAGAGTCTTGGCCAAGAGTGAATTGTGGACTGGTGATACAGCCTGGCACAGAGGCGCCTGCTTGTGAGCTTTGTGGGCTGGGCCTTGTTCTTGAAGTGTGCCCAGGGCCTGCACTGTGCTGGCATCAGTGTGCCTCAGGAAAAATGTGTAGACTGGAGGACAGAGAGGAGGGTAGAGAGTGTAGGAAGGCGAGAGAGAGAGAGAGAGAGAGAGAGAGAGAGAGAGAGAGAGAGAGAGAAGTGATGGTCCCAGATGTGCCACTAGGACCGAAAATGGATATGAGGGTGATGCTTTTGGAAAGACAGGAACTAAAAAAGCATAGGGAAAGAGAGGAAGAGAATGGAATTCTCAGTAGAGGGTCACAATACAGCAAAGGGATTGCTGATGGGTCCTGCTGCACCACCCCTGGCTGGGCCAAGTCAAACTCTGTTGTCCAAACTCAGCCTCTTTGTTGTCCAAACAGGGTTGCCAATGACAGTTGTGGCAGTTTAGTGAGTGCTGAGGATGGATTCCACTCTGTATTTGGTACACAGTACTCTGTATTTGGTCCTTTGTCTGTATTGTTGGATTAACACTTACACATTTTACTGATGAAGAAGCCAAGGCAGAGAAGTAGATGGTTTGCTGCTCAAGGCCTTTGTATCAATCACCACTTGCTGTGTAACAAATCAATGGCTTAAAACAATTACCACTTTGCTCACTTGTGATCCTGTGGGTTGGCTGTTTGGCCTGCTTAACCTGTGGCCACTCAGTGTGGCCCCAGTTTTCTAGCCAACTCACAAAAACGGACCGGACCTGAGCAAGCCTCAGTAAATGAACACTTTTTAGGCTTCTGCTTAGGCTGCATATGGTAAGATCCCATCAGCCAAGCCAGGCCACGCCAAGCCCAGGGTCTTGGGGTAGAAAAGTAGCCTCTTCTCTCCATGGCAGCAGTCCCTGCAGAGTTGCAGTGCTGAGAGCCAAGGCTGCAGCGGTGCCTGGAATTACTGAGGCTGTTTGCAAGCCATCTACCACCTCCACCCCTGGCTGCTCAGGACACCATGTCCTTCTGCCCCCAGCACTGGGGTTTACTGCTGGGGCTTTGTGGTCACCATGACATTTATAGACCTTTTCAGACCCCAAATTCCCCAGCCCCAGTGTCACAACAGAGTAACGGACGTAGAGAAGAGATGACCCACGAAGCCCCTCTTTCTGTTTGACACCCTGTAAGGAAGTGGTCTGCTCAGGGTACTGCTGGGTGTGATGGCAGGGAGCTCAGGGTGGAAGGCTGTCTGCCACCTGCTGCACAGAGAAGGCTGGCTGTTGCCCAGCAGGGACCAGGAAGGGCCAGAGGAGGCTGCAGGGCAGGGCATTTTGTTCACTCATTCCTTCAGGCATCTATTCATTCACTCTTCCTCTGCCCAGTTCTTATCTCTTCAAGGTGCTGCGGTCCCTGCAGCATGCAGATATACACTCATTTACACACACGCATCACACACTCAGCACACACACACACACACACACACACACACACACACAACTTAACTCTTTCTTCCCTGAGCTCCTATCAGCCTTTGATCATGTATCATCCTGGGAGGTTGGAGGGCAGAGATTTGCCAATCACGGTGCCAGTCTTTTCTGAAGTGGCAGAAACAAAACAGCACAACATCCAAAAATCTGTTCTGTTTTCATTGTTCAGCTCAGAATCTGCTATGTTTTCAGTACAGTTCTAGGTCATGAAGTGCATCTGTTTTGCTACAAACCAGCCCACATGTCAGCACTGCTACCATGATCCTCTCTGTGCTCAGTAGTTCTGCCCAAGCTCGCCTGGGCTGGGCTGCTGGGCCTGCCTTCTAAACCCAGGGTGAGGTGGAAAGGGACCCAGGAGTGGAGCAGGTAGACACAGACAGAGCAGGCTCTACCTTTTATACATTCAAGCCTTGCTTTGATGGTGCAATGGGCTCAGTGCAATGAGCATCTAGGCAGAGTTTGGCTGAGGTGTCTCCTTCCTGATGTCCACCCCCAGGGTTGCAGTGGTAGAGAAAGCCAGGGAGCCTAGGAACCTGGGTGCTGGTCCCAGATCAGCCCAGGCTCTATGTTTCTAGAACATCATTCAGGCCCAATCCTACAATTTCATCCTACCATCGGATCCTCTGTCACTTCATATTTTTCTCTAAATTGATCACAACCCACCCTTCTTTAAAAAAAATCCTTCCAGTCTTATTCAGTTAGTGGGAAAGCAAACTTGTGTAGGAAAAACACCAGTTTAGAGGTAGTTGTGCCTGGTTTCATGGCCCCACCAGGCAAACCTGAGCCAGCCCTTCCTCAATTGGGGACTTCCCAACCGATCTGAGTGGGCTGCACTGTGCAGAGATTCCTGTGAGGGATCGCCCAGTGCTGGGCAAACATTCATGCTACATCACTGTGTCTTGGGAAAGAATGAAGTGTGCATATTTTTCCGGCATTGTTTTGATCCTTTCCTTTCTCCTCCATCCTCCTCTGCTTCTGGGGCAGCCCCAGCCCTAAGAAGGTTCTGTCTGAAAAAGGGCTACTGCCTCTTTGGCCTCCACCCACCAGGCCTGTTCTGTCACACATGCTCCGGACTCGAGCTAGAGGACTTTCCTCTTTAGAAACTGGTTTTCTTACCTAGAAAGCAGACTCTTGGAGATAAGGAGGGGGCCACAGGGAGGGAGGAGGAAGGGGATAGGGGAAAGGGATTGAAAATGATGAGATATGTTCTATTCATGTACCAGTTACCCCAACCAACACCACTATTCAGTAATACGAGCATGTGATCATAAAAAAGTGGTTTCCCAGCCTATTTGCCCATCCGTTGGAAATTGGATAAAGAAGTTGTGTTTTTTCTATAAAATGGAATATTACTCAGCCATAAAGTGCGAGAGAATAGATTCATTCATAGGAAAATGGATACATATTGAAGATATACTCCTAAGTGAAATAAATAAGTCACACATGTGTAAATACCAAATAGTTTCCCTGGTGTGAATATTCTGCAACAATTCATAAGATTCTAATAAGATTACTGACATTTAGAAATTTGAAGAAAGGAGCTAAAGGTGTAGGGAAGGTGTGATGCGTAGGGGAAGAACAAAAAGGGAAAAGAAAAAAATGTGAGAGAATGAAAAGATGAAAATAAAGTGTTTGTAGATGGGGAGGAGGGGGTGAAGGGAGGGCAGAGGTAAGGGGAAAAAATGAGAATCAAGACTTGCCATGTAGAGGTACATTATCCCAACAATGAATGTAACTGTACTGTATCCCTAAAATGTACCAATAAACTCAATAAAATTAAAAAAAAAAAAGTGTTTTCCCTTTAACAGTCAGAGTACATTAAACTTGCACTTGGTAAAACAACAACAATGACAAAATGAACATTAATTAAATAGCACAAGTTGAGGCAAAGTAAACAGTGTGTCTTCTGTTGCTGTGGTCTCTCCCCTCCCGGCTCAGAGCCTCAGTCACCAGGTTACCAGTGTGTAGGTAGTGGTGTCTGCTCCCAGAGATGTTTGGTTCTCCTGTCAGTGCATGCCAACCCCCCCATACCCAGCCTACACATGGGGAGCCCCCAGAGGCCTGTGCCACGGCTTCCTTTACAGCTGGGTCTTGGTGGCCTTCTCTCAGGTGTGGTGCCTACCATGGACCACGTGCAGCTCTGAGTGCTTCACACACTGATGAAGGGAGAGGAGATTATCAGCATCTCATTTAGGGGTGGCACAGCAAGCCCAGAGAATGCTCCCAGGTCACCGTGCTGGAGAGTGGCCGAGACCATGCCAGAGCCCATCCATGTGTGGCATCACTCCCTGAGCTACTTAAGTCATATGTGAAGCTATTTATATAAACTTGTGTCCTTTGTGGTTGTCCTGTGGTTTGCACAGAGTGGTGACTCCGGGAGTCTCCTGCAGATACCAGACTGATGTCCAAGTCCTTTGTGGGAGAGCTGTAGTGTTACCTGGCCAGAACCTGTCGCATTCTCCCATATTTCTCCCCTCATCTCTAGATGACTTGTAATATGTAACACGATGCCTATGTCGTGTCCCTCACTGTAATACTGGATCACTTAGGGACTTGTGATGGGGGCAGAATCTGCATGTAATCGGTACAGATGCAGTTATCTCCCCCAAATATGTTTTACCTACGGTTAGTTGAATCCGAGCACTCAGACACATGGATGCTTGGGGCCCATGGTGTTCGGACATTTGTTCTGGAAGGAGACGCTGCTTTCTGTGAGCAAATGGAAGACGGCATGGTGCCAGCAGAAGGCTCTGCAGGGCAGTGTGGCCTGGGCCGTGTGGCTCAACCACCTGGGTTTGTGGTGCAAGGCTCATTTGTACGGGCCTGAGTCTTCCCTCCAGACCCACAGGACACTGAAGGGCTGGCGACACGGTGCTGTTACCCCTCCTCCTGCTATGAGACCCTGGCCCGGGCCAGGGCAGCTCTGCTGAGCTGTCATGCACTGGCCAGGTGTGCACAGGGTCCTCAGAGGACAGGGAGCGGAGGTCTCCCTCTGGGTGGCCACCCCAGCTCTCCAGCTTCCCCCAGAGATGCTCACGCACTCAGAACGTTTTTATCAATTGTCAGCCACGTCTAGACAATGAGAGGTTGCAGTACACGCGGCAGTGTGACACAGCATGGCTGCTGTCTACTAGGCATCAGGGAAGTGACAGAGAGGAAGTGGCATCCAGGAGGCCTAGGGATGCACATGCAATGGCAGGGAAGAGGCAGCCGGCTCCAGGACACAGGGACTCCTGTTCTGCCAGCCAGTCCTGTTCACAGTCAGCACTGAGCTGCCAGTTGGGACTGGGCTGATTTGGGTGGTAAGATAGAAGGGAAGGAGGCCTGCCTTTTAGGGCTCATCCAGTGGTGAGGGACAGAAGAAATCCAGGGCAAGCTGGCTGCTTTCAGTTTGTTTTGTGCTACTATAACTGAATACCAGAGAATGGGCCATTTATGAAGAATAGTGATTTCATTGGCTTATGGTTCTGGAAAGTCACAGAGGATGGTGCCAGTACTGTGTGTGCCTTCCCCTTCATGTTGTTCCAGGCCATGGCAGAAAGCAAGCAGGTAGCAGAGGCCCAAATGAGGGCAGGGGGACCTTTGTTTGTATAATAAATCTACTCTTGCAGAATCTAACCCATCCTACAATAATGACGTTAACCACCTCTCAAGGCTGATGCCTTAGGGAATAATTTTCTGACACCTGTATCACAGGAAACACTTTCAAACTACAGTGCTGCTGATATAAAAATGAGTCTGTGGGAATCGCACAGGAAATCAGGCATAGCTGGATCCAGGGGCTCCCACCCTTGTCTGGCTCACCAACAGAATGAACTCTGCTAGGGCAGAGGGTCTCTGTCTTCCATGCCATAGTATGCCAAACACATCTCATGTGTCATCTGATATGTATTAAACAGCTCAATAAATACTTAATAATTGAAGGTATAGCTGTTGTTTTCCCCTCCAATTACTCTCATTGGATCCAAGATGATAGAACTTTACCTGCTCCATTTTATTTAATTCTTTCCTCCCTCCCTCCCTCTCTCCCTTCCTTCCTTCTCTCTCTTCTTTTAATCCATCCATCCATCCATCCACCCATCCATCCATCTTTCTTTCTTTGGGCACCAGCCTTAGCTCCTTTTGGTTTTATTTTCTTCTGTGTGGGCTTCATGATCTCAGGCTTCTCCCATATAGTAACACAGATGACCCTAGGCCCTGCAAGAGAACCTTCCTTCTACATAATGCAAAGGGAGCCCTTCCTCCCTGGGATTTCCAGCATAGCCTCAAGGCAGCATCTGATTGGCATGGCTGAGATCACGAGCCCCAATCATTAAGGCTAGGTTAGCATAATGTGTACTGATTGGCCAGACCCAAGTCTCACGTCCACCTCAGGACTGGAGAGTGATGCCAACCACATGGACTGAGAAGAGCTGAGGGGAATTTTGGGGATTTCCTCCAAGATAATCAGGAAATGGTTCCTGGAGAAGGACTAGATGGTTCTGGGCAGAGAAAAAGAACAAACATCTGTAGGGGTTGCAGGGGGGGCGGGCGGGGCGGCAATGCAGTGCTTCTGATGGCTATTGCTCTAACATACACACCTGACGTTCTTCTACCTGTAAGCTGTTCCTCAGACGTTCTTGGCTCTTGCTGCCCTCGGATTTAACACACAATGTTTCTTTCATCTGAGATGCTGTGCCGCACCCCAAGCTCTGTTCATTCAGCTCTTCTTTCAAGGTTCAGTCTAAATGTCACTTCCTCCAGGAAACCTTTCTGCAGCTCACAGTGGCACTTAGCAGACCATGTGATAATCACTTGTGCAACCATCTGGGTCCCTACCACAGTGTGGTTCTATGAGGACAGAGACTCACACACATCTTCTGCACTGCAATATGCCCTGGTGCAATACCTTGCATAGCAACTGGCTCATAATGAACTTCTCTACATGTATTTCCTGTCTGAGGATACAGCTGTCACACTCTGCCCAAACAGACTGGCCAGAACCATGCCTTTCCCCCTCTTTTCCTTTCTCCCTTTTGTTCTCTCAGTGCATTAGTTAGGGTTCTCAAGAAGGGCAGGGTCCATGGGAAATATCTAAGGGGTTTTCCAGGCAGCTTACAGGGCAGGGGCAGGAGACTCTGCTGTCTGCACTGAGGAACTGGGAATCGAGCAGCTGTGCAGCTGGAAAGATGGGAGCGGCGGGACCGGAGGGATCAAGGATGCAGCACCAGTAGGAGGTCACAGGGTGGGAAGCTCAGGGGAGGGCACTGGTGTGAGTCTGCATTGGAAAGCTGAAAGCACTGAACACCTGGAGATCAATGTCCCATGAAGACGGCAACAGAGGATGCACCCACACAGGAAGACTGGAACTCTTCAAAATGGACTCTGTCCTTGTATAGTCCTGCCAGGCAACAAGCCTTCTGGTCGGTGCTGCCTACAACTGGTGTGGATCTTTCTCCCTTGGTTTGCTGGTCTACATGTCAATCATCAACAGACACACCGCTGAGCTGTGCTTTACTAGTCTGCTAGGTGTTTCATAATCCATTCAAGTCGACATAGCATGATCGACAATACTCATCATCCTCTATCCACTCATCCATGCAGACTCACACCGTCCCTGAGCTTCCCAGCCTGTGACCTCTGACTGGTGCTGTATCCTTGATCCCTCTGGTTAAATGGCTGAGCCCACAGCTGGGACCTAAGAGGCACACAGCTGTTTTGCCTTCTCAGCATCCGTTCTCCAACTATGCAATAGAGACGAAAGGAGCCTAGAGCTCGCAGGAGTTCCAAAGACCTGGCTCTGGGACTCTGCACTCCCCTTCCATGCCAGATGACTGTGGAGAGGACTGTCCTCACTGTCCCTCCCGGGGACTCCGTGGAGGCAGGAGTGGGACAGGCTCTGAAAACTGAAAAGCTAAAGAGCCTGCCTGACGGTGGCTGTGTGCCGGGGCCAGAAGAGAAGAGGGGTGAACATGAGAGTTTACTTGAGGCCAAGACACTGAACAGGAAGTCGTGAAGGACCCCTCAGAAGCACCAGTCCCACTGATGCCCAGTGAGGGGTTCGTCTTCCAGCTCTTCCAGCTCCACTGGGGAGGCCCCTCTGATCAAGTCGAGGGAAGGACTCCACAAGGACATGGACATTGAGGCCAGTGTTCCTGGACCCAATTTAGCTTCATGGGTTCTCAAAACGTAAGAGCTGGATGGCCCTCCAGAAATCTGGGTGCACGAACCCCTCAGGGAAGGAAGCAAGGTTCAGGAATAGTGAGTGCATGGTCCAAAGTCACAGCGAGCTAGGCAGAGCTGATACTGGAAGTCTTTGGTCCCGAGTTACAGCCTCTTGCAGTTGTCACGCTGCCTTTTTCTGTGTATGCAATGTTAGCTGCACAGTCCTTCAGACCCTCATTTAAGTGCAAATAAAGCAAGCAGACTCTGGAGTTGACAGAGACACGCTGGGGTAGGAGAGGGGTCAGATGTTAGAAAACAACTCCTCAACACTGCACTCCATGTGTTCCTGCTTCGCTCCAAGGCAGGCCCTCACTGGGTACTGCAAGCTCTCTGCCTCCAGCCTCTGGGCACAGGAACTCCTGAGCCAAGGTGTGCCAAGGACACCTTGAGGAGAAAGAGAAACCCCACAGTTCAATTTTAGTCTGACTACTCACCTTATGCGTCCTATGTTCTCTGTAGAACTAAATCTCTATTTTAATTTACTCACTTTCTGTGTTTGCGGACCAACTTGTCCCAGTTAGAATGGAAAGTCCTGGAGGTCAGGACCTTGTTGATGATCATCTTCCCTATAGAAGCACAGCTGGCAGCCAGCACATATCAATATATATTTGTATGGATGAGTAAATAAATGTTTGGCTGGATCAGTGGACCAACAGATAAATTGATTGACAGATGTGGTTGGATGGGTAGGTGGGTGGATGGATGGATGGATGGACAGATAGGAGGGTAAGAGGGTCTGAAGGACCATGCACTCACTATTCCTGAACCTTGCTTCCTTCCCTGAGGGGTTCATGCACCCAGATTTCTGGAGGGCCATCCAGCTCTTATGTTTTGAGAACCCATGAAGCTAAATTGGGTCCAGGAACACTGGCCTCAATGTCCATGTCCTTGTGGAGTCCTTCCCTAGACTTGATCAGAGGGGCCTCCCCAGTGGAGCTGGAAGAGCTGGAAGATGAACACCTCACTGGGCATCAGTGGGACTGGTGCTTCTGAGGGGTCCTTCACGACTTCCTGTTCAGTGTCTTGCCCTCAAGTAAACTCTCGTGTTCACCCCTCTTCCCTTCTGGCCCCGGCACATAGCCACCGTCAGGCAGGCTCTTTAGCTTTTCAGTTTTCAGAGCCTGTCCCACTCCTGCCTCCACGGAGTCCCCGGGAGGGACAGTGAGGACAGTCCTCTCCACAGTCATCTGGCATGGAAGGGGAGTGCAGAGTCCCAGAGCCAGGTCTTTGGAACTCCTGCGAGCTCTAGGCTCCTTTCGTCTCTATTGCATAGTTGGAGAACAGATGCTGAGAAGGCAAAACAGCTGTGTGCCTCTTAGGTCCCAGCTGTGGGCTCAGCCATTTTGGCTTTGAACCTTGGCTTTGCCATGTGCTGACTTTTTGACCTTGAGAAGTTACTGAGCTGTTGTGATCCAGTTTCCTCACCTATGGATCATAGGGTTTCCACTCACAGGGTCTTTGTAAGAATGAAGGAGGCTGCTATGTAGTAAGTGCTCTATAAGTATGAGCTGCAGTTGTCCTTGGATCAGGACTATGGTAAGGATGTCCTGCACAGAGGAAGATTATAGAAAGGAGTTTGTAAGCTTTGATGTAATAGGTAATTTAAAATATTATTTAGCACATTCTAGTTGGCAATGTCAGGCAGAGTCCAAAGTCAGGCTTTCGAGCTAAAGATTTTCTGTACTGAAGCCTGTGTTTCAGGTGGAGTCAGCCCTCCATATCTGTGGCTTCTGTACCCTTGGATTCAACTAGCCATAGAGCAAACAAAGAAGAGTAAAGCAAAGCAGAGGGGAGAAGGAAATGTAGCCACGGAATATGTGGGAGGTAAGAACGCCCAGCCGGTGCTGCCCTTGGTGACAGGATGGTTGCACACATGGACAAGTGAGCAGAAAGCTCCATCTTCTGGTGGTACCAACACTGAGGAGAGATTGCTGGTGAGAGGACCAGATGCAGAAGCAGAGGGTGTAGCAGGAACCATTAAGCCAGGAAGAAGTGGGGTGCAGCTGCAGCAGTGTGGGGTGAAGCAAAGAGGCCAGTTATCTGTGAATGTGGAGGAATGGAGAACGGAGGGAGGGGTGTGTCTGAGAGACAGCATGGCAGGCCTGCCCCACTCCCAGCCACACTTTGTTCTGGACACCAAGATCATTGAGAACGAGTAACTGCTTTGGCTCCCCATGTGCCTGCAGTCATTCCATGTGGCCACTAGATGTCAAGAATGCATCGAGACGGGTCCAGGAAGTAAGTGGAGAAAGTCAGCACAGAGGGGGCATCAGGGCCACTCTGAGGGAACCAAAATGGGAAGAAGGCAGAGAAGAGCTCTGACAACCAAGATCCATGGAGAAAAGTTGCTGCATTTTTCACTTGTGTATTGTTTTGCAAGTTTTGGGGGTTTTTGGGACAGATGAAGGAGGGAGAAACATTTTCACATTGACCAATGTTCTTCAGAGTTTTATGAACATTTTTCTAAAGTCAGATGAATAATTTTAAAGCTCTTAAACATTCAGCGCAGATTAGGGATGGTGATGGTGGAGGTGCTGGTGGCTCCTAATGCTCCGTGTCTTTTACTGTGAAGAGGTGCTCTCAGTGCTCTGCAAAAAATTAACTCATTTAGTACTTATAGCACACCTGTGAGTGCTGCTATCATCCCTGTCCTGCAAATGAAGAATCAGAGGCTTGTGAGGCAGTGGGACCTGCTCATAGTCACACAGCTGTCAGCAGGAGTGTCAGACAGGAGTCAGCCTTGGTACCTGGGCCTAGAGTCCATATCTGTTACTGCTGTGCCTAGATGTCCCCCTAAAGCCTCATGCGGTCATAGGTGGGGCTTACCATAAAGGTGGCTGCATCCAGAGTGCGTGATGCTGGGATTGATTCATGGTGTAATGTAGGATCAAGGCCACGGTAATTAAAGGTGTGCTACCTGCCCTCAGTAGCCTGGATGAGATGTAAAGGAAGAGCTGTGGTTGTCCCTTGCCTGCTTTGCTGCCTTCTGCCCACCATGAGCTGTTTCTTCTCTGTGATGCCTGTCTGCCATGCCACCCTGCCAAGAGACCCAAACCTCTACAAAGTGTGAGCTAAATAAATCTTTCCTCCTTTAACTTTGAGTGCTGGATACTTTGTCACAATGACGAGGAAAGTAACCGAGACAAGGCGTGTGTGCTACATGTTGCCCATTGACTCCTGACCCCTGACAAAGGGAACTTGCTAAGCGATAGAGCAATGCTATGGTTTAATGGTCAGAGGCACAGAATTCCTCATCCCAAGCAGCGCACATCTTAGGACTTGCAGTCTTAGGACAGAGCCGTCCAGAAGTTCATCTCAGGCTCCCCAACTTTGAGCATCTGTTTGGGCAGGAGACATCTTTGGTGGAGGCCTTTTCTCTGGAGCCAGGGGTTCCCGGATGTTTCTGTGTGCCTTAGCACAGAAAGACAATCATAAACTCAATGTTGAAGAAGAAAAGTGCACTTCTAGTTGGGGACTCGGAGACAAAATACTGTTTCTATCAGGTTTCCTGGGCTGCCAAAAATATTCATATCTGCTGAGAAGAAAAATTAGAAAATAGTGTGATAGAATAGTAAATGTGGTATATTTAAAGTCAAAGAACTTACCTAAAAGAAATTAAAGCATATATCCACAGAAATAATTGCACAGAAACATTAATAAGAGCCAGAGGGCCAGGGATTTAGCTCAGTGGTTCCACCATCTGCCTCACAAGCATAAAGACCCGAGTTTGATCCCTGCTACCAAAACAAAACAAACAAACAAAAAATCCCCAAACAAACAAAAAACCCAGCTGTATCCATAATAGTCCCAAATTACAAATAAACCAAATAACCGTCAACATGAGAATAGACAGATTATGGTATGGTCATACAGGAGAATACTGTTCAGTCATAAAAAAATTCATGCAGTGTCTGAAGTGAATCTCTTAAAAAAATGTTTGCTGAAAGAAGACAGTCCCGAAAGAGTTTATATCATATGAGTCCATGTACATGGAGCTCTAGGACATGCTAACCAATCTGTAGGGACGGAAAACAAATCAGTGATCACCTAGGGCTGGGGCAGTGTTCAGGAATTGGCTGTAATGGGCATGAGGGCCATTTTTGGCATGATGGAAGCTCTGTATCTTGATTGTGATTTTGGCTACATGGATGCAAATGCTGGAGACTGCACTGATCTTTGGCCTCTCTGGGCCTCAATTTTCCCATTCATAAAACTATGGTTATTGGATTAAATAGCATCTAGAATTTCTCCTGGCTCAGAATTTTCCCTTTTATTATGGAAATAGCATACCAAAGTACAATTTGCTTTATAAGAATTATTTCTTATTCTAAGGATGAGTATAATCCAGAAGTGTAGAAACCTACAGAATTAGGTTATGTATTCATACTCTTTTTGCAGGGCAGAGCCATTCATAGGTCCATTCTCCTCAAGGAAATAGCTGAGAAAATGATTTGCATGTGAGAAAGCAGTGTGTTTCCCCAAAGAGTTCCCATAAGTTATGGGGGCCGCTCCCATTTGCACTGTGGGGAGAGGGGAGGGACACAGGGATTATGGCTAATAAGATCAGAGATGACAGCTGAGGGAGGCCAGGCTTGCCATGACCCTCCGGACTGCACCTGCTCTTTGTTCTTTCCTATCTACTAGCCCATGACTGACATAGGGATGTGGTGAGGAGGAGGATTGGCTCTCATGATGACAGTCGCGATGATGCTGTTCATGGTGACGAAGATAGACACGATGGTGATGATGGGGTGGTCATGGTGATGAAGATGGATGGCTGATGATGATGGTGATGGTGACGGTCATCATGATGATGGCTGTGGTAATGGTGATGATATGGTGATGATGGTTACAATGAAGCTGCTGTTGATTCCAGTCTCTAGGGAGTTTGGGCAAAAGTAAAGAAATGCAGGCATGTCATAGGAATAGGGTGGGGACAGATGGGGTTTGGAACTTGGGGCGGGGACTAGGAGCAGTAGGGTGGATCACGCTGGGTCAAACAGACTGCTGTTTCTTGCATTTGTGTGTCCCCAGGTCATGAAAACTTACCACATGTACCATGCGGAGAGCATCAGTGCAGAAAGCAAGCTAAAGGAGGCCGAGAAGCAGGAGGAGAAACAGTTCAACAAGTCAGGAGACCTCAGCATGAACCTGCTCCGGCACGAGGACCGGCCCCAGCGCCGCAGCTCTGTGAAGAAGATTGAGAAGATGAAGGAGAAGGTGAGTGGGAGCCCTGGCCTGGGAGAGACGGGAGGGAAGGCACAACAGGGAGGCTACATTCCTGGCCCCCACCCTTGACCTTCTCCCTATCCCCCAACTTATCTCTGAAGAGATTTAGGATTGCTGAGTACTGGTGCTGAATGTCTTTGAAGTAGGACGTGATGGGAGGAGTGTAGTTCTGGAGTTGTGTTCTGGGACTTGAAAATCCCCACTTAGGGCACCTCGCTGAACCTCAGTTTTCACATCCAGCAAGTTCCATCTCTCAAGTTGACGCTGATCAATTCGTTGTGCCCAGCTAGGCTCAGTTAGCACTGTGCTAGGCCTGGGTTTGATGATGTCTGCCATGGCAGGGAATGCCAAAGCCAGCACCAAGTATGTTCTGTCGCTCTAAATGAAGTGGCCTCTAAGACCCCTTTCTTGCAGAAGCCCATGGTTTTCTTACTGAATTCTCCATCTTCATTCATTCATTCTGGGAGTCACTAAATATTTGCTGATTTCCTTCTAGGGTCCAAACATTGCACCAGATGCTTATTTGGGCTCCTATAAGTCAAATTCTGTGATTGTAGGATCCATTGGATCTAAAAACTATAGGAAGTTGGGTGAGAACAAAGTCCAAGAGGACCTGCATAAACTGTAAAAGCAATTTAGAGGCAAAGAAAATAAAGTTCTAGGGTAATTCCTCTCTCTCTCTCTCTCTCCCCTCTCTCTCCCTTTCTTTCTTTCTTTCTTTCTTTCTTTCTTTCTTTCTTTCTTTCTTTCTTTCTTTCTTTCTTTCTTTCTTTCTTTCTT
>NW_022900936.1:70704342-70764747 GCF_012274545.1 Fukomys damarensis | reverse complement strand
CTGTGATTCTCTCTCTCTCTCTCTCTCTCTCTCTCCCCTCTCTCTCCCTTTCTTTCTTTCTTTCTTTCTTTCTTTCTTTCTTTCTTTCTTTCTTTCTTTCTTTCTTTCTTTCTTTCTTTCTTTCTTTCTTTCTTTCTTTCTTTCCTTCTTTCTCTCTTTCTTATTACATTTTTGAGACAGGATTTTTCCATGTAGTTCAGGTTGGTCTTGAGCTCACTATGTAGCCCAGGCTGGCTTCAAACTTGCTGTTATACTCCTGACTCAGCATCCATAGTGCTGGGATTACAGGTGTGTGCTGCCCTGCCTGGCTCTCTAGGGTAATTTCTGAAAGAAAGCAAAACTATAACAACCAGGTAGAGACCCAATTTAAAAATGGGCAAACATTTAAATATCTATTTCTCAAAAAAAGGTAACCATATAGAAGTGTTCAATAAGTGCATAAAAGATAACCAATATCCTGAATAACTAAGGAAATGCTAATCAAAATCATAATGGAAGCTGGACATGGAGACATACAACTGTAATTCCAGCCTTCCAGGCAGTGGAGGCAGGAGGATTGCAACTTAAGTCCAGCCTGAGCAATATGACGAGACCCTCTCAAAATAGAAAAGGGCTGGGGATGTAGCTCAGTGTGAAGGCCCTGGGTTCAATCCCCAGTGCCTCCAACAACAACAAAACAGTAATGAAATACTGCTTCACATCTATTTGAAAGGCTAAAATTGTTTTAAAAAGTATCGGTAAGGATGTAGAGATATTGGAGTCGTCTCGCATACTGCTGGTGGGAACATAACATGTTTTTGTTACTTGGAAAAGAGTCTGGCATCTCCTTAAAATGTTAGACAGATACCCTATTGCCTCGTGACTCAACGGTTCCACTCCTAGGTGCCCATGCAAGAGAAATTCAAACACGTCTGTACAGAAACTTGTATGTGAGACGTGGTGGCTCCCACCTGTGGTCCCAGCTACCTGGGAGGCTGAGAGGGGAGGGTTAAGTTTAAGGCCAGTGGGCCTTTAGTGAGATCCTGTCTCAAAACAAAATAGAAAGGGCTCAGGATATAAATCAAAGTGGGAGTGCCCAACTAGCGTACACGAGGCCTGGGTTCAATCTCTGAGACTGAAAAAGAAAGAAAGAGATGGAAAGAGAGGTGGGGGAGGAGGAGAGGGAGAGGGAAAGGGAAAGAGATGAGGCGGGCAAAGGAGAGGCGGGGTGGGGATGGAGGAGGAGGAAGATGGGGCTTGAGCATGGATGAGGTCCCGGTTACTGAGGCTCCCGAGCACCTTGGGAAGCCCTGGGGCTCCATTTGTATCCCATCCTGTTAAGGCCACTTTGAGGCTGTGGTGTCAGATGTTACTGCTGGCTACACTAGTGGCAGGTGAGGTGCTGGGCCTGCACTTCCTGCATTTCACAGGTATGGGGTGGGATTGGACGTCACGAATCCTTCCCCTGAGAGGCTTAGCTCGGATGCCTGCTCTTTTCTTCTTCCAGAGGCAGGCAAAGTATTCCGAGAACAAGCTAAAGTGCACGAAGGCCCGGAATGACTACTTGCTCAACCTGGCAGCCACCAACGCAGCTATCAGCAAATATTACATCCACGATGTCTCTGATCTCATTGACGTGAGCACTCTGGGAACTGGGCTGGTGCATCTCCTTGCTGGAGGGAGTGGCCATGCTCCTTAGCTGGTGTAGGGTGCTGCCTGGCCAGTGGGGCCCTGCTAAGGGGAAGGGCAGTGAGTGTTGAGGCCACGATCTCTGTTGGAGCTGGGACTGTGGAGATAAAGGGAACCCACCTTGTAGATGCTTAGTAAGATTTCAGGGCTGGTTGCTGGCTCCTTTCCCTCTGGCCCCAGTGTGTCCTGTCAGGAGGAGGTCAGAGGGTCTCCACTTTCTGGTGGCTGCTGAGGAGGACCAATCCACACCGTTGCAGGAGAGGGAGTTGCCTTCCGAATTGCCTAAAGCCAGGCCTCTCTTTTTGCCTACCCACTTTCTTTGTGGCTCACACAACCCTTTTGTGCATTTGTTTGCCAAGCTTTTATGGTGCACCTACTGTGTTCTGGGATGTAAGGGGCAGCCGTGCCCAGGAGCCAGAGGTCTGCCTTTATGGGGCGTGCCCTGCAGAGCACATGTGAAGAGGCAGTCACAATGCCATGTGGCAGGGTTCGTGTTGAGGGGCAGGGGCACCAGACACAGCTGTTAGCGAGGCTTCCTGGATGACAGGTCCTCTAAACTGAATGGTGGGGAAAGGGTACCCCAGGCAGAGGGTGTTTGTGTCAAAGCCTTGAGATGAGAAACATGCAGATTTGGGAGGGTGCTGAGAGCTCTTCTGTTACCCAAACCTCAATGCCCAGCCCTAGTGGGCTTCCCCGTGGTTTATACGCAGGACAAAATGGCTTTGAGCCACCACCTGCTCTTATCTGCACCCTCTGTCTGCCCTTCCCCAAGTGCTGTGATCTGGGATTTCACACCAGCCTGGCCCGCACCTTCCGGACCTACCTCTCTGCCGAGTACAACCTGGAAACCTCTCGCCATGAGGGACTGGACGTCATCGAGAATGCTGTGGACAACCTGGACTCCCGCAGTGATAAGCACACAGTCATGGACATGTGCAACCAGGTCTTCTGTCCTCCGCTCAAGTTCGAGTTCCAGCCCCACATGGGAGATGAGGTCAGTCTCCCCAGGACTCTGCCCGACACTGTGTCTGAGTCTGTTTTCCATGGCTGTGACAGAATACTGAGGCAGATAGCTCCCTGGGCTTGTTTGTGCTCTTCCCTCCTCCTGGAGTAAGGGGGTTCCAGACCATCAGAGCACCAGCACTGCCAGCCAGAGTCCCAGGGGCGCTCAGGGGGCTACATAAGGCACCTGCTTGATGGGGGAAAAGAGGGTCCTCAGAAGGCAGCGTGTGCTTTGTGCTCCAGATGTTCCAGGTGTCTGCATCTGCAGAGGCTGCCCACAGGGTGATGCCCTTCTCCTGATGCAGCTCTCCCCTCAAGTCTGCCCATAAAGCCCATTACCTAGACCTGACAATTCTGGCCTCTCAGTTACTATGGTGAAATTTGGGTCACTTGGCTAGTGATAAATAACTAGCTGTGTCAAGAGCACAACTACGTCCCTTCTGATCTTGGTGGTGTTTCTGGAAAGGGTAGCAAAATTGGCAGCCCAGTCCACAGGTAGTATTAGAGTCCTGAACGAAAAGGTACAGGGAAAACTGTACTGGTCATTGCTCCCAGTGTCAAAGGGAGCCTGGCCAGGACCCCTGTGGACACCAAAATCTCAAATGCCCAGGGTCTTAAGTAAGATGACAGAGTATTTGTGTAGAACTTATGTTCAGCCTCTTGTATACTTTAAATCACCTCTAGGTTACTTCCCCCCAGTGCAGTGTAATGCCGTGTCATAGCTGTCACACCCCATCTTTTAGGAGACAATAACGGTAAAACAAGGCTGTGCATATTTGGTACAGATTCAGTATTTCTTCATTTCTATCCTCAGTTGGTTGAATCTGTGGACATGGGACCATGGATGGAGGAGGCCAGCTGTATTCCTCTCCCTCCTCCCTCCCCAACCATCTAAGCCAGTGCATGGCGAGAAGCTGAGTTAGGTGCCCCACTGACTGATCCCTGGCACTTTCCTTTCTCTCTTGCCACACTCTCCTGCCTGGACATTATTTGCTTCCCTTAATAAGATTACATGAAAGCTTGCTGGAAACCACAAGGGCAGCACAGATGGAGACGACGATAAATTTCCCGCCATGGCAGGTGGGTGGGCGTTGGAGCAGAATGACCCTGGTTCGCAGCTGGCGTTGCAGTTGCCAAGGCTAAGGAGGGTGACCTGAGGCCTCTTTGCCTTGCTGAGCCTGTTCTCCGTGCTGCTGGTGAAATGTGAGGGCCCCATCCTACTCCACCTTCTTCCCGCAGGTGTGCCAGGTCAGTGCCCAGCAGCCTGTCCAGATGGAACTGCTTGTGCGGTACCACCAGCTGCAGTCCAGACTGGCCACGCTCAAGATCGAGAATGAGGAGGTGAGTGTATGGGGCTCTCTGGAGGACCAGACTCAATAAGGAACGTGTAACTGCAACGAGGAGGGGATCAGGTAGGCTCACAGGATCGGAGGCAGGCGAGTCCATCATGGCCGTCTGCACCCTGGAGAGCTGGAGGAGCCAGAAGCTTCTTAATCCAAGAAGGTGGGGCCCACAGCACAGGAGGGTTAAGGGTGCAGCACCAGTCCAGGGTTGAGGGACTGGGAACTCCCTGGAGAGTGATCCTTGCTTTGAGAGGCTGAAGAAACCATGGACTATTACCCAAAGGTGATGGCGAAGACTGGAGCTCTTCAGAAATGGGCACACTTTCACCTTCTTTCAAGCCTAATTGTTGGTGTCACTCTCACCAAGCATGGTCTTCCCCATTCTGTTTGTTGGCCTGCCTGCCAGCCATCCACAGACACAACCAGGACTGTGCTTACCAGTCTGCTAGGTGGTTCTCCTTCCACTCAAGTGGACATGCCATAGTTATGATTACAGTGAGCAGGCACCTTACCCTGGGAGGGGTTTGCTCATGAAGGCCTGGCTTGTTGTGGCAAAGTCCTCTCCAGCCTGGGATGCATGAGAAATGATGTTTCATCTATAAGACAGAAGACTGGACAACTGTGTCGACCACACACGCCAAGTGTGCAATGGCATAGGGAACACTCACAGATGTTGAGTTAGCAAGCAATAATCCAGTGTGGTCACAACTGAGGCAAGCCGAGCCTACATACATGTGGCTGGCATGTGTTCACAGGGGTAGAAAAGAGACTGGAGGGAAAGAATTCAAGATTTTACTAGTGCTTATATTGGGTTGTAGGATTGATAGGGTTTTGTTGTGCTTTTTACAATGCTTCTTTTTTCTTCCTGTCTTCTACAAGGAGTTTCAATTATCAGAAATCACAGTAGGTTTTTGGATTTTTTTGGATGGGGGAATACCAGGGATGGAACTCAGGATCTTGTGAGGCACACATGGTGCCACTGAGCTAAATCCCAGGCCCCCACAGTAGATATTTAAAATCCCACAGTGCAATAAACAACCCTAGGTACCCTAGATGTGGTGTGGAATTGGGGTTGAAGGAATAGGTCACATCCAACACCCCTCCCACAAAGCTGGGTGCAGTGTTGCCCCTGGCAGATGCAGGTGGAAATGCCACTGAGGTGGCTGCATTCTGACGTCAACTGAAAAGCCCACACAGGACAGTGGCAGCCCTGCTCCCAGCCAACCGGAGGAGGAGAAAGAACACCAGGATTGGAGTGTCACCCAAGGTCATGGACAGTCACAGTGGACATCAGGAGATGTGGGTGCTGTCTTTGAGTCTCAAGAGGGCTGTCCAGTGGAGAGGACAGGGCTGCCTTGCACTGCCACATAGGGCAGAGCTAGGACAGATGTGGCACACTGGGACTCAGGATGGTGAGGACTCTGGGCATTCGTGGGGAAGGTTATGTAGATGCAAACCAGGCAAACGACAAGAGATGGACATGTTGTGTTCTTCCTTTCTTTGTGCCCTATATCTTCTCCTATCTCAAATCGCTTAAATAAAAAATAAAAATTAAAAAATAAATTGCCTAAATGAAACTTAAATTGGAAAATCAGGGGGAAGAAGGGAGAGTGAAGTAAATGCTTCTTTCTGTGGGCTGTTTTGTTTTTGTTTTTTTATGGTGTCGAGATCAAACTCAAGAACTTGTCCTTGCAAGGCAGGCGCGGTGTCACTGAGCGATATCCCCCAGCACTCTGTGGACTGTTAATGGGTGTGGAGATGATTTATTTTGAACCTGAGCTTCCTGTCAGTGTGTGTTAGAAAGAACACTTGATTTGTTAATTCAACAACCTTCATTTAAGGAGTATTTATTCAAGTACTTATTGAACATATGCTAGACGATACGTATTGTTCTGGATAGAGAATAAAGTTAATGGACACAATAATACACACCTCCTCTCATGCAGCTTATGTTCTAGTGAGGAAAAAAAACACAAAATAAAAGTTAAAGCAGAATAACAATAAATGAATGTGGAAACAATATTAAGTAGTGATAAGCACTAGGTTAAGAACTCAGAGGGTCCTGACGTGATAGGAGATGATATTTCAGCTGAGGTCTGAGTGGCCAGAAAGGACTAGGAGAATAAGCTTACAATGAATGTAGACAGTTTTGCCATGCTGTTTCGGGATGGCTGTCACACGTATAGGGCCTGCCACAATGATGCTGTCTCGTCCAAGGTATGGTGAGGGCTGGTTTCTTCCGCCCCGCTTGTATACCTGTGCAGTATCTCTGGATTCTGGGAGAGCGATTAGAGTCTTCTACTGTTGTCCCTACTCAAGCGATCACCTCCCATTGGGGCAGCTGCTGTGGGGCCACGTAGAGAAACAAACCTAGAAACTGGAGTCCTCTGTCCACCCCCACATTTCCCTCTGGCAGAAGCAATACAATAAAATGACTTTAGAGGGCCCCCGGCTTCTCACTCCATCTGGCTTTGTAATCTTGAACTAGTGATTAATTTGTCTTAATTTCCATATCAGCATTGGACCCATCAGCTTGTCTTGCTTATCTCCTAGAGACTTTTCTAAAAGAATAAAGTATGCATTGGGAAAAGGACTTTGAAGTTTTGAAGGCATTATGAGAATTAAAGGGTTTTTGTGGACTCGCTATGTTTCCCCAGGTTAGAAAGACCCTGGATGCCACCATGCAGACCTTACAGGACATGCTGACGGCAGAGGACTTTGATGTCTCCGATGCCTTCCAACACAGCCGGTCCACAGAGTCTGTGAAGTCAGCTGCCTCAGAGACCTACATGAGCAAGATCAACATTGCCAAAAGGAGAGCCAACCAGCAGGAAACAGAGATGTTTTATTTCACAGTAAGTGGCATCCTCATCCCAGACCCCAGCTGGTGTCTGCTGGCTGCTTGGTTGTGGCTTTGGGAGCAGCCTGAGTGAGAATCTGTGAAATCATATGGATTGATCAGACTGAGGAAACTTACAACCTGCTTTTAACATAAATTTGCCTGACTTGGTTTTCTGAAAAGTAGAAAGTGAATTACCAATGGGTAGCATTGGCTTGAGCTTGTGTGATGGTTATTGAAAATTACCTGCTCTAGAAAAAAAATAAATAAAACGGAAGTTTTATTCATTTGGGTTAGAGGAACTTGGTGAAGGGAGCCAGGTACGAGCCCCAAGTAGAAACCCTAAAGTTGTGTGCATGTGGTGTTGTGCTGAATTGTCTCAAATTTGGTTTAGGCTTTAGAAATTGTATCTTCTACAATCTAAGAAAATCGCTCATGAGTTTCTAGTCCCTCACATAAAGTTCCATTTAGCTATGTTCCATTTGACCAGAGGCACAGAGAAACAAGGAGACAGGGGATTGGCTCTTCTATCCAACACAGATTAATTGGATCTCAAATATTGGAGTTGAAGAAATCTGTCTTCCGTCTGATCTGTACCCTGACCAGAAGGTCTTCCAAACTGATGAGAGCTCCCAGGATGAAAAGCTTCCTCCCTCTCAAAATGGCCCTTTAGTTTGGGGTTTGGCTGGCGTTGGATATTGTAATGTTTTCATTTATCCTTGTTATCTTAAAAAAAATTTGCACTGGGATTCCTGGATATTGATCTTGATTCTGTTCTCTGGAGAGTGATTCTCTATGACTATTTCTATGGGTGCAGGGAGCTGGCTTTCCTTTCCCCAGGCTAAATGTGCTGATTCTTTCATTCTTGCCTTAAAAACTCTGACTTTGAGCAGCCTGGGGACTCTGAAACAGGTTCCATTAGTGGATGCCTCTTCTAAGGTGAGACTTACAGAGCTGGGCTGACCAGCACATAATAGAGCAAACTTTTCAACCCTTCTATATGAGGAACTATCTCTCCTCCTCTTAAAGGCTCTGTAGATGATATCCTAGGTAGGTCTCATATCTGTTGCTACCTAGGTATCCTCTTGAAGGATGCATTTCAGGGCATAGCCAGTTTTCTCTTACCCTGGGCTCTTGTTCTGATGGCGATGGGAGAGTGAGGCCTATAGGATGACAGGGGGGAATGAAACTGGGTGTGATTTATTAGAAAGAATACAGGGCAAGCAAGCTCCCACTTGTCAGGAGGGGTTCCACAAGGAGGATGCCAAGGAGGTGTTTAAATGTAGCAGCTTTTAGCCATCTCTGTGGCTTGCACAACAGCAGAGGATATGTGAAATGCAGCTGTGCAGTGCTTGCCAGGCCTCTGGTCATCAGCAGATTTTATTACTTCTGTGTCCTTTGCCTTTCAGGTTTCCAAGGATTCTCCTAGTTTGCTCAGGATTTTAGCCTTTGCATGAGGCTCAGCTCAGCTTCTCCAGGTCCCGGTCTTCAGTTTACTCAGTTTGTTCAGGCCCTGTACCCCAATCTGCTCTCAGCCCTATCTCTCCTGGTCTCAATGGCTCCATATTATTAGGGCTCTCATCTAGTTGTTCAGCACTCATGATGTCTCTTCAGATCTCCTGCCATGTGCACATTCAGTGACCATGGCCTCCACTCCTAGTCTGCCAATCCCCCCCAAAAAAGGAATGTCTTAGGCCAACACCTAAGATGGAGTATTAGAAGTATGTAATTAGCTGGTGTTGATCCACGCAATTAGGTTGATGTTACCTTGGGCTCATTTCCCAAATCTACCCAATTCTCAGATCCACCTCCATCTTGTGATTGGTCTCAATCTTGTTGAGAACCAATAGTTACTACACACTGCCTTTCTGCCCTGGAACACCATGAGCTCTGCCTTGGGCAAGAGATGAGGGGTCAGATGGATGGTACTGTGGGACAGGTGTCTGTATGTTCAGTCTCCTCCTCTGGTGATGAGGCCACTGGGCCTCTGCTCCACACTTGGAGAAACACCACAGATCTGTCCTGCCCAAGGTTACACAAGTTACCATAGTTCTGGGCTCCTGTTTCCTTGTGGATAGGATGAACACGGTGATGCTTTCCGCATTTGTCATCCAAGATGGTGGGGAGTCGCTACCATTCACGGGTGAAAACAGTGGGGTTCTCTTCAAATATGAAGGGGAGTGGTTCTTAACCACCAAGAGGCCAGGTCCTCAAGCTAACGAGTGTGGAAAAGAAGACAGGAGAGGGCACTACACTTCCCACCTGCTGGCCACTCTGGAACCCCCCAGAGGGCCAGCACCAGGCCTGTGGGTTTCACTTGTGTGTATGAGAGCCCCTGTCCGAGAGCCACATCCCTGCTGCCCGCAGGTGGGGGATGGTGCTGTCAGAGACTCCCCTCCAGCCAAGCGAGGTATCTGGGCCTTCTGCACCTCTCTTCTCTGCCCTGTTGGAGTGCTCTGGGTGGGACAGGGGAGCTGATTGTTTTGTGAGGAACTGGCTGGTAGGTTCACAGCAGTCCCAGTTGCTTTCTTACTTCCTCCCGGGACCCATTTCTGCCTCCTCTGGTTCACTTGTCTCCTTGGCAGTGCTGTCTTCGTGGATTCCCAGCCCATGATTCCTGCTACATTTTTGAGGACTGGATTCAGCCAAACCCTTGGCTTGCAGCTGCCTCTTGCTGCAGGGCTGGAGGCAGTGGGGAGACCGGTGCCTGTGTGGAGCTTGGCCAGGCTCAGCAGGGTCAGGCAGCTACGTCTGTATCCTGGATGGTCTCTGACCCTTGGTGCTGAGCAGGGAAGAGACTGCAACCTGGAAGGTCCTGGCCCCCTCTGATGTTCCTTGGCACCTCGGTCAAAGCACTTTCCCATGCCTGCCTCCTTGCCTCATCCATACTGAAAACAAAGTCAGGTTGCTCTGTGTGGGTTGTGTTAATGGGCTGGTCTCAGGGTCCTCCTTCAGAGTGGGGTCAGATGAGAGGAAAGTTTATTTCTCTGACAGATGCAAAACAGCTCTGCAGCCCCAGCAGCAGGCCCCCAGGAAGTTCTCAGCTGTATTGTCTTGACCCAGAAAAAGCGGGAGCCTTGATGACCAAAGACATCCTTTGCTCTGTGTGGCCCACAGCCCTTATCTGACAAGAACAGCCATCGCAGCTCTATTCTGAAAGCTTCCTTTGTGTTCCCAGACTCCACCTGCCAGGCCCAGAGCCTCTCAAACGGAGCAGCTGCACACCAGATTGAGGAGCAGATGCCTTAGAGGCCTCTCTGTGCCCTGGCCTGATTTCTCGATGGCCTTTCTGTTCCAGAGGTCAGTTCCAGAGGCAGAGCACCTGTTTCTTGGCCCTGTCACACGTGAATTCCTATGCCTTGTGTCTTACAGAAATTCAAAGAATACGTAAACGGCAGTAACCTCATCACCAAGCTCCAGGCCAAGCACGACCTGCTCAAGCAGACTCTAGGAGAAGGTGAGTTGGAGGGTGGGGGCCCCCAAGAGTGGCTGGCTCCACACAACCCCGGATCTTGCCATGGCCGTAGGGCTGCTACACTGTCTAAGCTCGAAACACTGCATGCTTGGCCTAGTGAGGACACTCCTGGACCCTCTGACAGGCTGGGAAGACTGTGAAGATGGCTTGGGTACAGGTTTGGAGAGGGTCCTAGCAGAGTTAGGTAGAAATATTTCAGGCAGTTAGACAGGGCCAGGCCCTCAAGAGAGTCAGGACAAAGATGAAATGTATCACAACCATGGCTAGAGGCACATCTATTGAAAACCAGGCCTCAAGATAAAGACAAGATGACCAGGCCTGTGTACTTCCTCAAAAGGCCAACCCTGAGCCTAACGAAGTCTAGATAGACATCAGCCAACCTGGTGGGTGACAAAGACCTCCGGACCCACCATTTCCTAGAAAAAAATCTGTTCTTTCCATGCACCCTTGTTATGAGACTTGTTTCCCTATTGAGGATCACTATTATCTAAGCGACTCTACGTGTAACCTTACTGTTATTCATTCCTGTAACCCGTGTTGTACGCAACATGGGTTTTGCTCTATAAAATTTTCCTATAAAGTGGGGTCCCCTGCTACCCATTTAGGTCTCCTTCTGCCTCCCTGGAGCTATCCTCTCAATGAATATTTTCCTACTCTTAAGCTCTGTTGTTTCTAGAATTCATTCTTTGATTTTTAGAGCACTTGGCATATCAGACATCTAACAGGTTGGCAGATAAAATATTTTGATATTTTCTCTCCTATTTCAGCAGCAGAAACCTGAGGGAGACACAGGCTTTGCTTAGGCTGTGGGGAGGGTGGTCCGCCAAGTGATAGAGGAACCAGGATGTAGAGTGTGGGGACCCAGGGACCCAGGGGCCAGAATTATGCCTTTCAGCAAATGCCATTCCAGTACTTTTGGAACAGCTGGCCAGAGAAGGAAAACCCACACACAGAAGGCAAGGTTTAGTCTTTTAAAAACAACTTTTTTATTGAATATGTTTGCGATACATTATATTCACATTTGTTTTGAAGGACTGATCATACCACGTCTTAGTCTCTTTTGGTCCCTTTTCCCCCTTCCCTGTGTTCTCCCCACTTCCCCCGCTCCCTTTCTCCATCTCCCCAGAGTCTGCCTCCCTGTTTCCTACCATCTCTCCTTTACTTTTTGGTACCGGGGATCAAACTCGGGTCCTTGCACTTGCAAGGCAGGCGGCAGGACTGCTGAGTTAAATCCCCAGCCCATCTCCTTTATTTTACTTCTTTATTTATATTCCACATTTCTCATATATGAGAAACCACTCCAATTTAGCTTCCTGTGTCTGACTTAATTTACCCAACATTATGGGCTCAAGATCCTGGAGACTAAGCTTAAAGCTACCGGAGGCTTCCTGTGGGAGATAGAATAAAGTTTCACCTGCTCTCCAGGCGCATGAGGCCTCCAACCTTCAGCTTCTGCCTGCTTCCCTGGTCTTATCGAGCACTCCCCTCTCTTACTGTGCTGTGTAGCCATGTGGCAAATCTCTGCCCTTCAAAAATTACCAGACTTATTCCTGTCCCAGAGCCTTAGCACCTGCATGTGTGACGGTCACCCAACTCAGAATATAGAACCTGTCCGTCACCTTCAACATTCCCTGTGTCCCTTTGCAGTCATCCCCCCATTCCTTGCCCTGAGCAGCCATGGATCTCATTTCTGTCATTACAGACAAGTTCTGTGTGCTCCAGCATGCAGAGCTGGGATCTTTCAGGGTGATAGGAAAGCTCTCTCTAGTGACTTGGCAGTGATCATAAGTGGGGGGATACATCTGTCAGAACTCACTGCTTATGGAGGCAGAGGTGGGAAAAGCTGTTTGTTGTTCATGGGCTTTTCCTTATCGCTGTCTCTGAATTCTGCCCATTCTGTTTGTTTGTTTTGAGACAGGGTCTCACTATGTAGTTGGTACTCACCTGGAACTCACTGTGTAGCCCAGGCTGTCTCGAACTCACAATGATCCTCCTGCCTCAGCCTCCCTAGTACTGGGATTACAGGCATATGCCTCCAGGCCCGACTTGAATTCTGCCCATTCTGGCATTTCAGGATGGGACCAAGGTGCACAGGGACCAGAGAGGGATGCGGTTGTTACCTTGTTGCGGTGGGGGAAAAAACAGCAAGGATGGAGGGAGAGAACAGAGACAGAAGTCTGAGAGGGGCTCAGGCAGGGTGTGTGACTCAGCATCTTCACAAAGCAGGGAATGGGAAGATGGGCTTTTCTGGGCCTGGGGCCCTGGCTATTGCTCAGGAGTCATGTGATGAAAGGCAGGCCACTAAGCTGTCCACTTGTGTTACTGAAATCACATTCCCTGTGCTTTGAAAACTAGATGCACTTACGAAAGACAAGATCCAGGATGAGTCCCAGGACGGACAGGAAGAAGTGCTTCTCTCAGGTTCCTCTACAAGTGCTGACAAGTTCCCTTTATTATTACTGTATTTGGCTAAAAGATCTTAGTATAGTAATGATGACGACCTTTTGGTCCATGTAACCCATCAAGTTCATTTAGCCTTCAAGCACGTCTTGCTTTGAGATGTTCTTTAGAAGTTGATGGTGATTGGCAACAAAAGATTCAAGGGAATATAGTCTCAGAAGTATAGGAACAAGCAGGAAAGAGCCACCTAGAGTCTCTGTAGTCCTGTCTACAAGCCGGGCATGGAAAAGCCTTCCTTGGTCAGTTCTAGAGAAATTTTTAGAATGAACTTTTAATTTTAGAATAGATTTACAGAAAAGATAGTACTGAGTTCCTGTGTACGACATACTTAGTTTCCCCATAATAACATCTTTACATTAGTATGGTACATTTGTCATAATTTATGAGTATTGTTATATTATCATGAACTAAAGCTATGAATGACAAAAACAAAACAAAACAAAACAAAAAATAACCCAAGCTGGATACGTTGGAATAAATCTCCATTTATTTTTGTACATTACTACATGATAAAGGCATACTATGGGGTCTTAGGACACTGTGTAAAAGAAGGGAATTTGCAGCCAGGAGAATTTGAGTTAGATTGATCAAATTCTTGACCATTGGGTAACAGGGGAATAGAAAAATTTAGCAGGCCAAAGAGGGTTCAGAATCTTATTGTGATTGTTCTTCTGGGTGTCCAGTCATGAATCACCTGTACCTGAGCACTTTGACTCTTCTGTTTCACAAAAAGCTTTTCTAAGAGTAGGGCCAAAGTACAGTTACGCTTGCGTCAGTGGTCCTTTTATGTCATCTAGAGCTATTTTGTGTGGGGATAAATGAATTAGAAAATGAAAAAGCAGGCAAGAAAGATGGGCCCAAAAGAATATTTGGTTAAAAAGACACAGATTTTTTTTCTTTTTCTTTTCTTTCTTTCTTCATGAAATGAAAGAACATGCCTAGTGCCTCTGTTTTTGTAAAATACTCATTTTACAGAATGGCTCAAAGAAACTACAAATTAGAGGAAGCACAAAGTCTTCTGGGTCATCTCTACTTTACTTTCAATGAATTTTTTAAACATGATGGACCCCAAATGCACAAGTGAAAAAGCTGCTAGGTGCCCAGAAAATTGGCATCCCTTGTTACAAACGGTGCTACCAGCATGTCTTGGGAGTAAGAGGACTCACCCCATCTGCCCGTGACTGTGGCTACGTCCTTGTATTGGCCAGACAATTCTGTTTATTATACCTCTGGGTTTGACATCCATGACCTTTTTATTGCTCTGGGGTGGAGTATTCTGTAAGCTTCAGGGTTTATACCCAGGACTCGGGTGGTTTTTCAATTTACTAAAAGCCCCTTGAAGGTGAATCATGTGTTGTCTATAAGAAGGAGGGAACATAATCTTCTCAATCCCAAGTTTAATAGCCCAGTATAGAACAAAACAGCCACAGGGACCAGACAGTTTGACTTTCTAGAACATGACTACAGTATCGACTATAAATTATATTTTTAAAAAATCCCAACAGGTCTCAGAAACTGAAAGGTAAGACAGTTTTTGATTTCTGATATCTGTTGGAAGTCAAGATGCCATATTCCTAAATCTATTGGTAATGGTTTCTTGAGAGTCAGAATGTGAGTGTGAAGCTGAAGGCTAATATATTAGATTCTTTGCCAGAAGAAAGGATGCCTTGCTGGGTGTGGTGGCGCACCTCTGTAATCCCAGCACTTGAGAGGCTGAGGCAGGAGGATCACTGTGAGTTCAAGACCAGCCTGGGCTACATAGTGAGTTCCGGGTCAGTCTCAATTACATAGTGAGACCCTGTCTCAAAAAACCAGAAAAAAAAAAAAAAGAAAAAGAAAAGAAAGGTGCCTTGAGTGTGTCCCAACATGCCACAAGTCTGAAGCCCCATCACCTTCCTCCTTCCTTGTCCCTGTCTGCATTTCCAGATAGTTTGAGTGGGAGAAGGAAAATATATCAGTTAATGTCTTCATTCTAAGTACCACATCCCTGCCCTGCGACCTGTCTTCTAGGGTGTGGCATCTCTGAAGCTCAGAAGAAAGGGATACTGTCAAAAGCCACATGCCACCTGCAGGGAGTCACTGAGCTGAAGGCACACCCCCTAAGGGTACCTGCTCTTCCCTCACACTGTGTTTTGGGGGGGACCAGGCTTACCAGGCAAAGCTCTGATTAGAAGTCAACATGAACTGGATTCCAAACTGTGTGATTTAGCAGGGCCTCAGAAAAGTCACTCCACCTATTCAAGCCTATGCTCCTCTGTTACTACAGGGATGACATGCTGTGTACAGATGTCCTGCTGCACATATCACTCGAGTGCATGATCTGCCTATGGCCTGTTATAATCATTTGGTACAGAACCTCTTGAAGGAAAACAGACTCACTCATACATTCACTTATTCAACAAATCTATTGAGCACTTATATCGAGCACCTTAGAAGGTGCTGAATACCTTCTAAGACTGTGGTATTATAGCAGTTTTAAGAGCAGATGGGCTTCCTTCTATCATAAATGTAATGTTCATTAATGGCGACAGATTCACAATAGATAAATTATATGAAAGAAAGCATTAATGATAACCTACATGTAGAGAGAACTTAGAAAAAGGTGACATAAGGGGGCAAACTTCTGCTTTAGACAGAGAGGCTGTTTTCTCTGCACACAGTGTTGTGCCCAAGTCGCGAAGTCCCCAAAGACCACCAAGGAGTCAGGTCCGGTGTAATTACATGAGGAGTTTATTGCAAGCTCGAGCCTGGACCCTCAGGTGTCACTGTCACAGCAGCTCCAGACTGAGAGTCCAGACTCATCTTTGAAGCAGGATTATATAGGGTTGGGGAGCTTTATCCTTTTTATTGATGCTATTTTTATCTTTTGATTACTGTTGGATATTGGGGTACTTACTGGAAATAGGAGGGTACTTACTGGAAATAAGGGAGGGGAGGTTACAGAGGGTCAAGTTCCTTTTTCCAAAGAACACTTGATTAACCAATTGCTATATTTAACAAAGCATATGATTAAAAAAACGTGTTTAAACATATGATTCTCTAACTATCTTAAGCAACAATCGGGAAGAAGATAGATTTATCCTTGGGTCAGAAAAAGAGGAACAGAAACAGGGAGGACACTGTCATACAGGGTGGGATTACAGAATGGAATTTTTATAGCTCTCTGTTTTGAGCAAAGGGCACAGAGGTGGGCACAGGGCACAGAGGGAGCCCACCTCGACCTGAAAACTTGGTCCTTACATTCTTCCCTTCTCAAGGACCTTAGGGACCCAATCTTGGGAAATAGGGGCATTGTCCTGGTAAAACTACTTCCTGCTGAACAGGGCATCATGGAACCTAAAAAATGGGGCAAGGGTCTTCTAGGTCCTCGAGACCAGGGTTGGGTCTTGTATCGTTTGTGCTGGTGGTAGTTTTGATGTGCCTTGAGTTTGTCTTTTATTTTGGATCTGGCGTTCCATAGGAGCTCTTTTGTTGCTAATTCTTGGAGAGATCTAGGGGAGGTAAGAGGAACATATTAGACAGGCAGCATTTTCACCAGTGTGTTTTAGCTTTTTTTAGGTATCTAGGCCTTAGGTCCCGCAACTGTGTTTTATATAATCTCTGTTTTGTTTTGTTTTTTTTTAATTTAAGGGAGTCAGTTTTAGTGACTCGAGGAAAACTGCAACCCAATAGATCTAGTAGGGATAAACTATGGGATAGGGTGTAGGTAAAGTAGGGTAATGGCAGAAAAGATGTATTAAAAATTTTATAGCTCTACCTATTGGGAATCAACCATGCCAGAGGCTCCCCATTACCCAATTTGGGCTCAGATCTCTTGCCAGATTGAATTTTAAGCTATGCTGTATACAATATCCTGTAACAAAAGCTGTGTCTCTTATTTTGATTGACTTGTTTACTCTTTTGCCCAACCATCACCAAGCTTTGGTGGCATAATAAAGACAAGATTTTTGAGGACACAGAATTGAGAGCCATTTCAGGGCCGCTGGTGGGATCCATTTTTTTCCGATGGTCCCGAAGAACTTAGCTACCTTTAGAGTGCTTGGGCTAAATGTACATCCAACCCTTAGAAAGAGAAAAAGGATTAGACAGAAAGGGGACATTATACTTCTTTTTGGACACTTGAGTTTTTTTGTCTTCAGGAGGAGGCTGATATTGTTATCTCAATATCATCAACTGTACAGAACTTCTTTTTTTTGACTAATAAATGCAATCAACTTATTAATTATACAAGGTCCTATTACAAGCAAAATTAAACCTAAGATTCAGCTAAGGCTGAAAGTAAAGAAGTTAGCCAGAGAGATGAAGTGTACCAACTCTCAAACCACCCTTGGTTTTGTATTTTTTTCTTCATTTTTTTTAGTCCTTTTTTAACTTTAGCCATAGAATATCTGACTATTTCTGAATGATCAGTATAATAACAACATTTTTCCCCCCAAGGCAGCACTCCCTGCTGTTGGAAAATTAGATTTATCCATCTTTTTATGTTGCAGAGTCAATTCAGCAAGGAAGCTTAAAGACTCTTGTACTTTAGTGATTGACAATTTTATTCTTTCAGTATCTTGATCAACTGCTGTCTGCAGGCCATTGTATTGCTGATGTTGTGTAATGAGGGCAGCGGCTCCAGTGTTAGCCCCCCCACCCCCGTGATACCCATTTTCAATAATACTGTCAAGGTCACAGCTGTTACTGGGTCTCTTTTCCCCGGTTTTAATTTATCCTTGAATATTTTGAAATATTTGCCCAATTTTAACAGCTGTGATCTTATATTGGATAAGCCCAGTTGAGATAATTTTATAAAGTTTCAAGATACAGGGTGGCCTTTTAAACAAGACCTCACATGAGGAGAATCCAAAATGACTTGGATAGTTCTTAACTTAAAGAAGGCCAAAGGGAGCAGATCAACTCATTTTTAACCTTATAAGAACTCTGAGAACAATAAGCAGTATAACAATTTAGCTAGATCTTGTACAACCTCTGTTGCAAATACTTGGCCCATTGTCATTGTCTATGGAGAGAGGCAGACCAAACCTTGGATTTTTTTTAATAAGATCTTGCATATCTCTGAAGCCCTCTTTGTTTTTATAGGGAAGGCCTCAGGCCATCCAAAAAATATAGACCTATATTAACACATTTATAACCTTTACAGGGGGTGGGTATAATCATCTAAAATTTTTGTTTAGTTATCTTTTTGGCTCATATGCCTATCTTAGCATTGTCATTTGCTATTATCTCTTTTCTTTTTTGAATTATTATAGCTACTTTGTCAGATTTTTACATTGCCTTAAATAACTATATTATATTTTTTTATTTTTAATAAATTTATCCTTTGCTGTGAGAAGACCACACCTGTGTAGACTGTGCCATAGATATACCAAATGGCAATCATAAAATCTGTATAAACATTTACCCTCTTTTCTTTTGTCCATTGGAGAGCCTGTATGAGTGCCCACAGTTCTGCTCATTGAGCTGACCAATACAGTGGGGTGGAGTCTTGCTTGGACCACTGTATCTTGAGTCATCTCTGCATAGCTAGCATAGCATACCCCATTTTTCATGAAGCTGTCCCCATCCTTGAACAGGACAAAGTCAGCCTCAGGAAGTGGGTCTTTCTGCTGATCTGGATGACTGGAGAACAATTCGTCAGTGACCCTGAGGCAGTTGTGATCAGGGGGCCAGGTTCCGAGGGCAACAAATAGCAGGGTTTAAGGTTTTAACTGGAACAAAATATAGATGGGGATTCTCACAGATGAGGGCCTGATATTATGTAACTCTATTATTTGAGAACCATCAATATCCTGTTATTTAATAGTTTTAAAAGGCATGAAGAAACCAAACAATTTATTTATTTATTTTTTTAAAGTTACCTGGTCAACTTCTTTAATTAGCATTACTTTAGCTGCCAGGGCTTTTAAACAAAGAGCTATCTCTTCACAGCTGGATCTAAACTCTAAGATAAATACATCATTGGCTGATTTTTATGGGCCTATTACTTTAATGAGTACCCCCTGAAGCAATATGATTTTTTTTTCAATTAGATACAAACTAAAAGGCTGGACCACATTTAGGATCCCTGATTCAGGGGGCAGCAGAATTAGCTTTAGCTATTTAAATGCTGATTCTTACTCTTTATCTTATAATAATTACTATCTTTTGGGGCACTTTAAAGATTTATACATATAGATATATAAATCCTATAAAAACCTTTTATCCAAAAATTTTCTTTATTCAATACACCAGAAAATTAACAACAATCATAATTTCATATATGAAATTTTATACCTTTTAATCTAATCAGATATCAAAAACATTTAAATAGAACCTCAATCTATTTTTTATAGAAATCTTATTTTGAAAATAAGCATTATAAACACATCACAATAACATATTTAGAATCTAATTCTTTGATGATAACCAATGTAAACATTTTATAACAACAGATTTAACCATGTTTATTGGGGATATCATCTCAGAAGGTCATTAATAAATAATGACCAGAATAAATTTTTCTGAGCAGCTATCCTTTTATTATTAACAGGAATCTATTTAGACCTGAATTTATATTTAATTATCTTGACAAAATTTTGACTTATAAAACCAGATTATAGGAATTAACAAATTATTAATATCCTTTTTATCATTTTAATTAAAATATAATTGAACGAACACCCTTTAAACAATTGGGCACAGACAAACATATAAAACAATTTATAAAACTATAATATACTCAAATACATTTAGCCAATTGAATTATAAAATCTTTCTTATTTATTTTTTATTTATTTTTGGTACTGGGGATTGAACTTGGGTCCTTGTGCCTGCAAGGCAGGTGACTGCACCACTGAGCTAAATCCCCAGCCCTAAAAATCTCTTTTAATTAAGACTAATCAAAACAATTGCAAATCAATTAACAAAAACCTCTTAAAGAATTATAATCAAAAGAAATGAAAACTCTTTGTTACTGTAAAAATAAACCTTCTATAACCAATTTAAAACCGACAAGCAAACACACATTTTTTTCACTTCCATATACCTTCTCTATATACCCAAGCCTTCGATCTTATACATCTTTCTTTATATCTTTCTAACAAGCCTTCTGATCTTATACATTTTTCAAATGTTCAATCATTAAGGAAAGGGGAGTAGTTAGGGACTGTCCCATTGTTCTTGTCTTTCACAGTCAACACAAAAAAAAAATAAGGAAACACATGATCACAAAAAAACACATAAAACACAGAGGCCTCAAATCACACAGATGAGCGAATAATTTGCCACTCTCAGATTCGGGTCTTCACTCAGTTAGGAGTGAAGTCAGTCAGTAGGATCAGAAACGTCTTCCACAATCCTGCCCACTGGACTCATATTGGCCTGTCGGCCCACGATTCACAATCTGCTAAAAAGACCTGTGGTTTCAGATTTCAAAACATTGACAACAGAAAACAAAAAGACACAAGAAACAAAGAAAAAAGACACTCACACTTGCACCTTCTGCTGGCCGATCTCCTCCAGAGAGAGTCCTGGTGCCTTGGGGATCCCGGACGAGCCCCCAAATGTTGTGCCCAAGTCACGAAGTCCCCAAAGACCACCAAGGAGTCAGGTCCGATGTAATTACATGAGGAGTTTATTGCAAGCTTGAGCCTGGACCCTCAGGTGTCACTGTCACAGAAGCTCCAGACTGAGAGTCCAGACTCATCTTTGAAGCAGGATTATATAGGGTTGGGGAGCTTTATCCTTTTTATTGGTGCTATTTTTATCTTTGATTACTGTTGGATATTGGGGTACTTACTGGAAATAGGAGGGTACTTACTGGAAATAAGGGAGGGGAGGTTACAAAGGGTCAAGTTCCATTTTCCAAAGAACATTTGATTAACCAATTGTTATATTTAACAAAGCATATGATTAAAAAAAACGTGTTTAAACATATGATTCTCTAACTATCTTAAGCAACAATCGGGAAGAAGATAGATTTATCCTTGGGTCAGAAAAAGAGGAACAGAAACAGGGAGGACACTGTCATATAGGGTGGGATTACAGAATGGAATTTTTATAGCTCTCTGTTTTGAGCAAAGGGCACAGAGGTGGGCACAGGGCACAGAGGGAGCCCACCTCGACCTGAAAACTTCGTCCTTACAGCATCTTTCTAGCTGAGACCCAGAAGGCAAGCAGGGGCCATCCATACACGGAGCCAGGCCAAGAGCACTGCAGGCAGTGGATGCAAAGGCCAAATTGAGGGCAACATGAAAGGCATGTGATTCTGGAACCTCCTGCTCAGAGAAGTCCAAGTAGAAGGAAGAGTACAGGGGCCCATTTCCAGGGGCTTAGAAAACGGAGTCTTAGGTTTTACCCTGTGAATGACGGGAGGTCACCAGAGGGTCCTAAGCAAGGGACAGCATGACAGGAGTCACCATTTACAGACCTTTTGACTGATGAGTGCAGTATAGATTGTAGTAGGGCAGGAAACCCAGTTAAAAGGGACGTGGTCCAGGCTGCAGATGATGGTATCCCAGACTGTGAAGGACATGATGGATTGCAGGGAAGTGGGTAAATTTTTTAAGAAGGAAGGAGAGTTTCCAAGGATAATTCCCTTCAACAACTGGGTGGGTGGGGATGCACGTATTAAGATGCTGAGCCATAGGTAAGAGAGGTCTGGGGCCCTCTGAGATTGGATGCAAGAGGCCACTAGTGGTGGGAGGACAGGAAAAAATGTGATTCCTCTGTGCAGCCTGCTGTTCCAATCACACTCAGTGAGTGAACCTCAGAAGCACCATGCTCAGAGAAGGTGCCAGATACAGAAGACCCCACGTAGCGTAATTTTGTTCACGTGAAACGTCTAGACCAGTGGTGGCAGACCTGTGGCTTCTGTGCTGCAGTGGATTGTTTGTTACCACTAAAAGTTCTGAAAGGTTTGCTGTCACTGCTCTACAGAACTGCAGAGACAGTGAGTGGTTGTTGGGGCTGGAGGTTAGAATACAGGGTCCAGTAAGTGGGCACCGGGGATCTTTTTGTTGTTTTATATTTAAGAAAAGATGAATGTACTCTGATTTTTCTTTTAAAGCCAATTAAACATTAACGTGTATTTTTTTTTTCTTGCTAGGAGAAAGAGCAGAATGTGGCACCACCAGGTGAGAGCTGGAGAATCTTTTTTGTTTTACCCGTGGCTGCCTGAGGTGGGAGCAGGATAGGGTGGTGTGTGGCCTGCGGGAGCTGGGGGCCAGCACGGTGGGTGGTGCAGGAGGGAAGGCACTGTCCCTGCCTGGGATATCACTGTCCTGTACTGGCCTGGAGAGGCTGGGGCCCTCCAGATGGGGGTAGGCACCCTCAGAGCTGGGAGGAGGGGGCAGTGGGAACTTTTCCCTCTGTGCTGCACATGGGGTGGGACAGTAACCCCTTCCAGGGAGGCTGGGATGCCCAGGAGAGGCGAAAGTCTCTCTGGCTGCTGACCCCTTTGTCAGTGTGTGGCAGGGGCAGACCCTGCCTGGGGCCCTGTGCCCAGGCTTGGGGTTGGCTGGCATTGCCCTAGCTGGGTTTATGCATGTGCACACTGCAGCTGTGTGTGTAGGCACCATATTGCCTGCACAGGCGTGGACCTCATGGGGTGCTTGATGGGCTGATGGGGTGAGTAATCCATGGGCAACTTCTGCTTTCTCTCCAGCTTGTTCAACATTATCCTTTGCGCTTTTCTTTGAGCAGACCAGAGCCAGTGCACACTTTCCCACTCAGCAGCTGAGCTGGCTTGCCTCACCTTCAGAGTTTAGCTCTGTGAGCAGATCTATCAGGCCCAGGTTGCTTCTTAGAGCCATCCATTCCTGGGTCCCCAGCAAGAGCTACTGCACTCTCCATTGGAAATTCAGCCTGGGTCACTGTGCCACCCACATGTGATGCTGAGAGCTACTGTGCTTCACTTTCTGGGCTCAGGGACCAGATACCATTTTTTCCTTCCCCACAAATTCTTCCAGGGCCCAGAATCCCAGGCAACTGTCTACTTGGCAAGAGCTGCAGTGAGCCCTGAACTCTTATCTCCTCAGGAAAGGAGCAGCTGGGGCAGAGGCTTGGAGAGCTCTGGGCCCAGGAACTCAGGGCCTTCCAGAAACTCAGCCTGAGCAGCTGTTGCTCTGGGCCCAGGCCATCTGAGAGCAGGAGGATGAGTCAGGCCAGGTCAGGACCTTCCCACATGGAGGACAGCAGATGTGCAGGGTCACTTTCGAAGAACCTCTCAAACTAGTGTATTAATATTTTGGCAAGAGGAAGTTAATAAAGCTCCCAAACAACCCAAGCAGTATTTCACACCAGAGTCTGCAGATAGTGAAACAGATGGGGATGAAATGAGTCATCTCTCGCTTCCTCCTAATTTCTAGGACTTATTCAGGAGACTGATTGTCCCAGCAGACTGCAGAAGGGGAGTCTTGTGATAGGCCGTTGGCCAAGCCTCAGGCTCCTACTTCAGTGGGAAGTTGAGGGGCTTTTTGTTTTGTTTTTAAATAAAACCCTCTGAGATGCTGTCTTCCATACCCTCTCTGACTGAGGGTCTGGGAAATTCAAGCGAAGATCAGCAGACTTCCATTTAGATACCCTACCCTAAACCGCAGAGCTGGCTGCTGCCCTCTGGCTCCTGGACAAAGTAAAAGGCGACTTTGTTAGAAAACTAAAAGCCTCTCCTCAGGTCCATAATCATCAACTTGTGAAAGTCAAAGGTGCCTTGCAAGTGATTTTGAAATTAATCTTAAAGGGTGAAATAGCTCTCTCTATCTTCATTAGATCCCTGTACATGGCCAGTACCACTGGGATGGTCATTTGAAGAGGTTCCCTCAGACAAGTTGCTGTTGATCTTGCACTGTATAGGAAGACTAGTTTTTTGGCTTTGTTTTGTTTTGTTTGGTACCAGGGATTGAACTCAGGTCCTTGCGCTTGCAAGGCAGGCCACCAAACCGCTGAGCTAAATCCCTGGCCCTAGGAGGACTAGTTTTTGCAAATGAGCTACAATATATTTTCTCGCATGTAAGAACCTTATTTTAGAATAGCCCAAATTCATGGTAACCCTGTAATTTAGGCTAGCCAGGTATGAGCTAATATACTTAAAAAGTGCATAGTGGATGGCAAAGCAAGATGCAAATGTAAGGTTTTAACTATTATGATTCGGAGAAAGTCTGGCTACCCTAACCCAGACTGGCACACCCCTGTGGCCTGTATTAGTGGTGAAACACTTGACGTTATGCCTAACCAGATGCAAGTTGGTGTGTAGCACACATAGCTCCCGGAACCCTACCTCCACCAGACTTCGGGGTTGCCCCCAGTTTGGATATTGACACCCATGTTTATTGGCTTGTGTAGGGAATTATTTTTGAATTCTGGGAGATTCTTAATCACATCCTTTTTGACCCAGAATGACTTAGAGGCCCACTCCTGTGTTGCCAATGTGTACGTTAATTTTCATCTTGGTTGAAAGGCAGAAAGGGGTCATTGGTCTCTGGTTTCTCTTTCTTCCTCTCTGTGGCTCTCTGTTTCCTGTTTTCCCTGCCTCTCTCTCTCTTTCTCTCTTTTTCTTTCCTTTTTGCTCTGCAACTGAGCAGCAGACGAGATGGAAGGCTTAGGCTGCCCCACTTCCCTTGGCTGAGCTGTCCCCCTGCTCCCCACTTCCTGCCCCACCCAGCACTTCCGTAAGTTGATTTGATGTCATGCGAAGTTGGGATAGCTACGTTTCCTTGTCAGAGACTTCACACAAAGAAAGAAATCCAAACAGCCCTTTGCTTTCTGGATTGGGCAGGAAAAATGGGGAAACATATCCTATTTTCCATTTTATTCCACTTTGTAAATTTGTTAAAAAAAAACCTCAGGACTTCTTTTAAGAAAATCCTCTGACCCTGGGTGCCCTGTGTCCCTACCATGTCCCCACTCTTGCTGGCTGTGAGAGTTTAACAGATAATTTTATGCTACTGCTGGTTGTTCTAAATCATTTGAATCATTTTTTTTTTCAATTTCACACTCACACTGGAGCCTGGCATAGGATGAGCTGTTTTCCATCCCTAGCCTCAGTCACATTTTATTTGTGTGACTGCAGGCAAGTTTCCTCATCTCAGAAGGACTGATCTCCCTTATGCATCATGGGTGTAAGAATTCTTGCCCACTTAGCCTGTGGTTGTGAGGAGGTCCTGCAATGTGAGATCAGGAAGTGACCTGAGAACCCCAAACACTATGAAAATGGAGCAAGAATTTTGCTATCCTTGAGTTATTCCCAGTACTCAAATTTAAAAGGCCTCAGGTCCTATTTTTGACATTCTCTTTTACATTTGGAAATTACAAAAACAAAAAAACAGATCCATTGCAAGAGATTCCATCCCTCCCTACATAACCTTAAACAATAACTTATTTTTGAAAAAGAAATGACATGGACTTAGCTAACCAAATTGACATAGATCCAAGATGGGCTTGGAAATAATCTTGCCTGTTGCTTCTTTTCAGAATTTTGGTCTGTCTGTGCTGTTGTTTGGGTTCCGGTATTTGGGTGGCATGCTCTTTGGGCTCTGCTGTCTCTGCCTGTGCATGTGCTGGAGCCAGCAGCAATTGCTCAGGACTCAGACACCAAGGAGCTGCAAGCAGTTCCCTGGACGGCTGGGCTGCTGAAGGAGACAGGTGCACACCCACAGGAGAGGTGGCACAAACCCTATTGATTTGGGCTGGCTGTGCTGTCCATAAGACATCGTGCCCATTCATAGAAATCAATAGGGACTTGGGGGAAACAGGTCTCTCCTTGTCAGGGGTGAACATTATCTGTGTCTGGCTGAATTCCCATTTATTTCTTTCCAAATTTTGAACCAATCTATTAGAAAATGAATTGCCTCTCTCAAGTAGGGGTCTCCTCCTAGCCTCAAAAAACCCTTTGTCCAGGAAATGTGGCAGCATCGATTCAAGTGAATCTAGGTGTTGAGATGAGCAATTAGGCCAACACAGGCATATGCATGGTAAGCAGTACTGGAAGCGGGTCTAGTGTTTGTGGCTGTTTTATTGTTCCTGGAAAACTGATGTATTTTCCCCTTATTGTGGCAAGAACAGAGCACAGGGAGTGGATCCTAAAGTAAAGCAAGACACTTTCAACTGGAGCTCACAGCAAGGATTAATGGGGGTAGATGAGTTCTTGGCTGCAAGTGACAAGGCACCCTAAGGCTCCATGACTGTGACCTGGTAGGAAAAACCCTGCCCTCAGAGCCAGAAAGGGCTGGGTTTAGGGCCTAGCTCTTTCTGTGACTCGTTTTCTACCTCTGTGAAGTGGAGCCATACGCTGGCATGATACTGAATGTGACCATGGATCTTAAGGTGCTTTAACCAAAAGTTCACTTGACGAAAGAACAGAATATCATCTGAGTTACATGAGGACCCCAAGGAAGCTGCAGCCTGCCTCATGACATCAGTTTCTTTATCTCTGCAGTGAGACTCATAATTGTCAAACTAAAGATTAGTCGAGTGCATTTGAAATAGAAAGAAGAATATAATTTTAGGAAGTTAAGTGGCCAGCTACACTGTGAGTTGAGACTTGATAATGAATTTAAGCTACACATAATGAAAATTAACCCCCCTGGTCACTTTTGAAAGTCTCTTGCTTTCTTGGGTAACAAAGTCTATCTCTCTGCCCTGCTCTTGCCCCATCTGATTAGCTTTGTAGGATGACAGAATCAGATTGGAGTCTTACGATTTCATAGACTCATACCCCCTCATAATATAGAATGCTTTTGTGTTACATGAGAGTTGCTCCTGCTTGGCATTGTGGGTAAATTCACATCTCCCGAAACATCCGTAGGCCTTCAGATGAAACACTGGGAACCGGGGGCTTCCGTTGGCATTTTCTGTTTTCCTCCAGGTGTGGGTTTTAAGAGCATCTCTCCCAGCTGTATGTTTACGTTGGTTGCCTTCTTGATTTTTTTGTTCCGTTTTCCCCTAGGCCCCCCTGTCTTCCCCCTAAACCACAGAAAATGAGGAGACCTAGGCCTCTTTCAGTGTATAGCCATAAACTCTTTAACGGCAGTATGGAAGCGTTCATTAAGGTACTTGCTGGGGAGCCACAGAGTCCACGAACGTGCCCAATGTAACGGCAGCCTCTCTCCCTTCCCTTCCCCTCCAGCTGATGGCCCTGCGCCCGCCAGAATGGACGCTTTGTCCCCTCTGCCAGCCCAGTGGTGCTGTGGCGCTCGCCCCTCACTGCAGCTTGCTTTTGGCTTCAGTGAGGATTTTTAATCAGAGCAACTTTGGTCACTTGCCCCGAAGTGAGAAGCTCGTGTTTCTCAGGCCCAGGGGAGGGTTCTGGTCACGGAGTCTGCGTGGAGCAGAGAGGCTAGCACAGTGGTCCCAGCCAGCCGCTCCTTGCTGCTTCCAAGACCCACAGCCCTAGTATCTGGGGAGTCAGAAGTTCCCCACGCTCACACTTCACACCTGTCTTTCTCTAGATGTGAGTGTGAGGGTGAGCGTGAGCGTGAGTGAATTACTGCTTCGTTTAGTTCCACAAATACCAGCGTAGGGAACACATCCAGTTTATATGAGAGAAACGTTGTGCTTGGTTTTGCTTCTTTTTAGGTGGTTTAGGAGATGGGAGAAGGATTGAGGAAGTTCCCATAGGTTCCAGGTTAGCCCTTTACGCCTTAGACTGAACATTAACGTGTTTCAGCCGGGTGAGTTTCTCTTTCCATTGTCTCTGATGTGAAGGGTATAAGGCCAGGCTATCTAGATAGAACGGCTCAAGATGAAGCAAGATGGTGATGGAGTTGCAAGAGCAATAGGTAGGGGACTGCAGGAAGAGGAGACTCATCCTTAACATGGCTCAGAGGGTTCGCAAGAGTCCTTGCCAGTTATCTGTGTGCCCACCACCAGCCAATGAAGACACCACAGAAAAGAAGACTGGTACCAGTTAGAAGACAAGTCCTGACATTGCTGATGGTTTGGAGTCACAGGGACTGCCCCCGAACCAGCTCTCTATCTATCTTCTATCCTCAGATACAGTACAACGCAGGACTTGCAACACAGGGAGGACTAGAGATGGGTCAGCATCAGGCATAGGAAGGGGAAGTCAGGACTATCCGGGTCCCAGGACTGTCTACCTATGGGCTGAGTTCTGGAGAAGAGAGAACAGTGGAAACAGAAGGCTAAGAGCAGAGCTCAAGTTGGGAATGCCCATGAGCTGGGAAAGCAAGCTGCTTTAGGATACTGGCTGTGGGGTACCATGGGTGGTGCCTTAAAGGAACCCCATAGAGGGGCAGGAAGTAAAGAGGAATCAGAGAGAGAGAGAGAGAGAGATATTTCCCCAGCTGTGGCATAGCAGGGCCTCACCTCTCACTCACCTGTGGCCCTGAAGGAGCCAGTGTGCTCAGCAGAGAGATACTACCTGCTGACTCTGGCCCTCAAGGAGCAGGTAGTGTAGGCAGGCAAATTTTGCACCAGGCAGATTGTTCCTATAGGAGCAAGTTCTCCAAGAGTTCAGGTTGCACCACCCCTGAGGATAGAGAATAGAGAGCCGGTGCAGGGCAGCTTCTGTGACTCCCCAAACCAACAGCAATATCACGACTTGTCTTCTAACTGGTACCAGTCTTCTTTTCCATGGTGTCTTCACTGGATGGGGATGCGCACACGGATATCTGGCAAGGACTCTTGCAAACCTTCTGAGCCATGTTTAAAATGAGCTGCCCTGGTGACTTCATCACCATCTTACTTTACCTTGAGCTGGGACCAGGACTCCTTGGGAGGGACTTAGGAGAACACGCTGAGAAGAGCTGGGCAGGAGAAAGCCCTGAAAGGAAGGACAAAGGGGGCAAGGGCTCAGAGACAGAGTTGCTGTTCCAGCTCATTTCTGCCTTTGGGAGGGGTGATCAGTGAGGACACCTGGAAGGAACTGACTCTAATCTGAAATATCTGAAAATCAAGTGTTTTGTGGAATTAAGCGTTCTCTCAACAGAAAGCCCTACATACACATTGTGACTATAAAGCAAGCTGTCTTTTCCTCGCTCATCAGCGTGTCAGAACATCTTCAGGCCTGGGAACTCGAGCCGTGCTGAGGGGGCTGCCTTGGGAAATCTCCTTATCCTGAATCCAACACCACAGTGGCAGCTGCTCTTTGGCCATCTCCCTCAGAGCCTCTCACGCGGCCTTTGTATCAGCTTTGTGTGTGAACGGGTACCCAGTCTTTGGAATAAAGTGCTTTATCCAAAGTTTAGCCTTGTGGAACCACTGAAAGCACAGAAGGACAAGAAGGAACCGACTACAAAGGCACTGGGCAACTGGCTCTGAAAAGAGCCCTGACAGGGGACAGCCCAGGGCCCCTGAGCAGCGGTGCTGAGGCTGGAGTTGGGGCACAGCATCGGGAGAGAACATGCCAGACAGGTGATGACAGGACTGGGACAGAGACAGCGACTTGATACCCGCTGTCGCGTTCTTCACAGCCACGCCATGCTGCTGTCACCTCCAGCCAGTGAAGTGGAACGGCCCCCTGCTGTGTCTCCAGGTGCACAAGGTGGCACAGTTCCACTTCAGGGACCCTTAACACTCAGGGATGGGGAGGCAGCATGGTATATCCACCCTCTCCACTGTGGAGAGCAGAACTTAATTTTCCACTCTAATTCACACGCTATCTGGGAGAACACCGAACCTGACATTCCTAGCTTTGAAAGACCACACCGCTGAAGATGTTCCAGGAAATGATCGTCCTGGGACTCCATGATCATGATAGTTCAGTAGGACCAGGAAGTATCCTAAAATTAATAATAGCAGATGCATGTTATTGGAGTTAGATTTGTAAATTTCTCGAACTCTGGAGTCATCCTGGACCAGCCACTTGCAAAATCCTTGATATTTTTCTCTTCTCGGATAAAAGAACACCCCATTTTTCTTCTACGGGTCCAGTTTGAGTCCAGGAGCTCACCTCTGTGGCAGGAGATAGTCCCCATCTTGCTCAATAAAATGAGAATTGGAATTACCTACCCCATGAGTTGGCACTGAGAAGGAGATGGGCTCATATGCCATGTGTCTAGAGGGTGGGCAGTGTGCAGTGGACACCATGTGTGACCTGCCTTGTGCCATGGTCAGAAACCCTGGGGTTCTTGGTCCTCAAGCCCCCATGACAGGCTGTCTGCTGAGTTCTAGGTTTCAGTGGTCTTAGCCCACATGCTGGTGAGCGGGGTATCCTGCGGGGTGGGACTCAGGGAAGTGGACAGTGGCTGCCACCAAAAGGCACATATGCCCCTGCTTCTCGACTCAGCCTCAGATGGCCTGGATGAGACACGGCTCCCCACCCAGAACTGGGTTCACTGCCTGCATGAGAAGGAGTGGACAGATCCTCTTTACATGGCCTCTTGGGCGGCATTCCATGAAGGCAGAGGCTCGGGTTCCACATTAAGGCCGGGAAGGTGCTCTGAGTCCCCTACCCCCAGGCCCGTCCCAGCTTCCATGTCCCCAGTGAGGCTCCGGGCCTGGTGAGGGACAGGGGTAGGAAGGCAATCAAGGTCAAGTGGAGCCCCTGGAAGAGCTGCCTGGGTGTTGGTGAGGAGAGCCCAGGGAACTGTGTGGGATTTGGAGTTGGGCAGAATCCTGGTCCTATCCAGAGGGCAGCTGAGAACCATGAGTATGTAGAATGAACCTTTCCCTGAGCGTGGGGCTTCCTAAGGAGAACATCAGGGACAGTGTTATGGGTAACTCAGAATGTCTTCCTCCTTTCTATGGGCAGCTGGGTTTACTTAGGGGTCCCCTGGCTGAGGGGTCGGTAGTCTCTTGATTTGGAGCAGCTAGAGTTGGAGATAGCACCGGTGCAGTGAACACAGCACTCACTTTGACAAGAGCTGGCAGGGGCCCCTGTTTCTGGCACAGGGCAGCATGCTGGAGGGCTGGATGGGGCAGCCCCAAGTCCTGTGAGGCCCAAGCTTAGGGTGGCCCTCCCCATGGGCAGGCTGCTCTCTAGGCTCCCTGGACCTTTTCTGGCTGCCATTGCATCTTGGTGTTCACGGACTCTGAAGGATCTGCTTACTCTATACTGATCTTATTCCTGCATAATCTCTCTTTTTTTTCCTGCTCTGCTGCCTGTTTATTTTTTGTTATCAGAGGAAGAAGAAATGCTCGAACCAGGAACCAGGTATTTACTGGAAAGGCCCATAAGCCCCATGCAGCGGGATGGAGCGTCTTTAGGTCTGACTCCCAGAGCAGGCAATTTTGTCTATTTCCCACGGGCCCATCTCCTGTCCTCTCCCCAGCCTCAGTTAGGCAAGGACAGATTTCCAGGTGGGGTATGGATGAGTCAAAGGCATCCCCAAATCTTTGCTTGCTCACAGAAACATATTACAAGTGCCTTGTTGTTTTCTCACCTTCAAAAAATGCTAGTAATTTAATTCAGGTTTTTAAGAAAGTTTAGCCAGACATAATGGTGCATGCCTATAATCTCAGCTACTTGGGAGACTGAGGAAGGAGAGTTGTGAGTTCAAGGACAGGCTAGGCAATTTAGTGATATTCTGTCTCAAAATTTTAAAAAAATTATGAAAAAAAAAGAAGCTAGGCATGGTGGCCCATGCCTATAATCCTAGCACTCTGAGAGGCTGAAGCAGGAGGATTACAAATTCAAATTCCACCCAGGCAGTTTAATTATTTAGTGAGAACTTCTGTCTCAAAATTTAAAAAATGAAAGTAATTGCTGGGGATATAGTTCAATATGAAGGTTCAGAGTTCGATCCCTAGCACTGTAAAGGTGGGGTGCAGGTGGGAGAGGGGTCGTTTAGCATGCTCAACGCCCTGGATTCAGTCCATACTAAAAAAAAAAAAAAAAGTTTAACACAGGCTTTATTTTATGCTATTTAAGTGACTAAAATAATAGAGAGGGCAACCTATCCTGGGATTCAGAAGGAAACTGCGCTCAGCCACAGGTGTTCACGGGCCAGTTAAGTATTATCTGCGTAGTTAGGCTGTAAGAGCACAGGCAGAAGTAGTCTTCCCCTTCGCAAGGTCAAAGGGCCATACGGCCTGCCCTGCTTCTTCTGTGTGCTCCTCTCAGTCCTGGCTTCAGGCGCCCTGGGAATGGGGTGAGGCCCCCATCTTGCCTTTGCTTCTTCAAGCCCTGGAGAAGAGTGTTGAGCTGGGCAAAGTGGTGCGGGAGGCAGAGCAGTACTCAAGGTCAGACTCCAGCCCTCCACAGCACGGCGTCCCCTCCCTCCCAAGCCCAGGGTCTTCACCAGCTGGCTAGGAAGACAGAGCATTGCTTTAAAATGGTCACAGCTATGCCTTCTTCTGCATTTAACTGAAGACCCTGTACTGTGTCTATTCATAGAGTCTTTAAGATTAGCAGTTCCTCGCTTGTTTTCCCACTAATCTGATGGTACTAGTATTCTGGCTTGACGCTTTAATCTGTATTTGCAAATGTCTTTTTCCTGTGGTGGTTGCCAAGCCTGATAAAACTCACATTTTTTTTTTCCTTCTTAAGGATTCAGGACAAGCTATTCCCCTCGTCGTTGAGAGCTGCATCCGGTACATCAATTTATATGGTAAGCTCAGTCTGGGGTCCATGTCTTCAGCTCTTATGAGCAGGTGCAGGGCCGGTCTGTAGGAAATGAGAGTCTCAGTCATCATGGAAGGCTTCCTGTCACTGCTGTGCTTCCGAGGGTGGGGAGGGTGCTCCAGGGAACAGCTGCTGCTCTGGGTGCTGTCTTTATAGCCTGTATGTCGGGTGGAGGGGATAGAAGGCGGTGGGGAGAGATCCAGGACCTACGTTCAGGGAGAATGTGGGAAGGAGGACTGTTTCCATCTTCTGCCCCTTCCTCACGCCGTCTGTCCCCGAAAGTAGTCAATCACTTGACACCTCTAGGTCAGAAGCTCCTTGAAGGAAATAGTGTGTGGGATTTGTTAACCATAGTGTCACCAGAATATAATTAATACTTATAATTAATACTTATTCCTCCCAAAAATGTATTTATTGAGTGTATAACAGGCCCTGTTTTGGACACTGGGAATTCAGGTGTGAATAAGACAAGTACAACACCCATCCTGAATGGTTGACATTCCTAGTTAAAAGGCAAAGAAATAGACAAAAGTAACTCAGTCATCCCTCAGAGTGTATGGGGTTTGGTTCCAGGACCCTTGAGATCCCTAAACCCACAAATGTTCCAGTCCATTATGACCTCCACACACCTGCTTTAGACCCTAAGTCATTTCTAGCTGATTTAGAATACCCAATACCACGACAGTGGCATGTGAACAGTTGTTCTCCTGCGCTATTTAGGGGAGGATGAGAAAGGCAGCCTGGACATGTTCCATACACATGCAGTTTTCTTTCCTGAGTGTATGCAGTACGTCATTGGCTGAATCCACAGACAGGGAAGCTGTGGTTGCTGAAGGCTGACTGCGATATAACTGCAGGTTTTGGTAGTACAGACACTCACTGGGAGGAGGCAGACAGTGGCTCAGGGTGGGAAGAGACCTCCAGGAGTGATATTTGAGTAGAGGCAGACAACTGTGCAGTCCAGGTGGGGAGAACAGAAAACGGTGAGTGGGTAGTGGGGAAGGCCTGGAGGGGAGGCAGGGCAGTGTGGCTGAGCGAGACATTCGAAATGGAGGGTGTTCCTTAGCTACAGTTTTGACTGGATGCTGCCTTTTGGGAGTCAGTACTTCCTAACGTAACAGAAACTGAGGGAAAGGTTCCCAGGACCCTCTTTAGATCCCTTTGTGAGGAGGCGGCCCTTTGTCTCCTCCAGCTATGTGGGCTGCCATGGGCTCAGTACCAGGGTGCCTGTGGTTACGGCTAGGTAGAAACATTTTAAAAAAGTGAGATTGTTTTCCTTTCACAATTTAATCCTCCCAAAGTCCTTGATTCTCAGGCCTGACTGCACTCCAGTCTGGCTTTGGTGTAGGGGAAGTGGGAAGGGTAGGGGAAAGGTAATAAGGGAAAAGAAAAAAATATGAGAAAATGAAAAAATGGAAATAAAATGTTTGTAAATGGGGAGGGGAGGAGGGGATGAAGGGAGGGCAGGGACAAGGGGAAAAATGAGAACCAAGACCTGTCATGTAAAGGTACAGGATCCCAATAATGAATATAACTGTACTGTATACCTAAAATATACCGATAAACTTAAATAAAAAAAAAAGAAGAAAAAAGTGCCTTAGTGGTGGGAAGGAATGGTGTTGTTATACAAGGTGTGATCACAAAGTACCATAAATGTTTAAATTTTAATAATTTTGTTATAGTAAAAAACAATACCATTAATTCCTCTGGACATACTCCTTGCTTTGGACATGCTTAATGTCATCTTTCTTAGGCAACTTTGGAAGTCTTCTTTTGAATCTTTAGTTGTCTTGCTGTGGGCACCTTAGTGTCTTAAATCCATTCCAAATTCTTTACTTTGCTGGTTATTTTGACTGTGGGAAAGAATCAGAAATCACATGGTGCCAGATATGGTGAATTAGGTGAGTCTGGCACTGCTGTGTTTCTCTTTGACAGAAGTTGTCATAAACATTTGACCAGTAATGGGTGCTCTAAGTATAGGGTGTCTAAATAAAACATTTATTACAGTAAAAGGTACATTGCCATTAATCCTTCTCAAAATAGAAAAATACTCCCCTCACTTTGTTTTTCCCCTCACTTTGAACATACTTATCCCATCATTCTTACCTATCTGTTCCTTACTGTAGTAAGTTTTTAAATTTTAATTTAGGCATTTATCACATTTTTAATCACCCCTTGTAAATATCTGGCTGCCTTCCCCTTCAAGGTCAAGTAGGGGATTCCCAGACCTGACGTAAAGCAACATGTGTCGAGTATTTTTGCCCAGCTGGAGTGCATTTTGAACATACTTATCCCATCATTCTTACCTATCTGTTCCTTACTGTAGTAAGTTTTTAAATTTTAATTTAGGCATTTATCACATTTTTAATCACCCCTTGTAAATATCTGGCTGCCTTCCCCTTCAAGGTCAAGTAGGGGATTCCCAGACCTGACGTAAAGCAACATGTGTCGAGTATTTTTGCCCAGCTGGAGTGCATTCCCCTCACTTTGAACATACTTATCCCATCATTCTTACCTATCTGTTCCTTACTGTAGTAAGTTTATAAATTTTAATTTAAGCATTTATCACATTTTTAATCACCCCTTGTAAATATCTGGCTGCCTTCCCCTTCAAGGTCAAGCAGGGGATTCCCAGACCTGACGTAAAGCAAGATGTGTCGAGTATTTTGCCCAGCTGGAGTGCACTATGAAGGCCAATTTAGGGCTCCTACCAGGAGCCCTTCGTTGAGAACAACTCAGTTATAAAGGATGGAGGGAGAAAGAGATGGACCACTGATACTCCCAGTGGTCTGATGAGCTAAGGTCTCGTGTCATTTCCGGTGTTCTTTGTTTCTTCCTTAGGACTTCAGCAGCAGGGGATCTTCAGAGTGCCAGGATCTCAAGTCGAAGTCAATGACATCAAAAATTCCTTTGAGAGAGGTAAGTGCACAGTGATCATCTCAAGCTGGTGACTGGGGAAGCAAGGGTAGATGTTGGTGCGTGTTTTGGGGGCCAGTGGTATGTAGGAGCCCTCAGCTTGATGAATTTGCATGAATTTGCAAGAGCTGGTTGTGCATATCTCTTCCCTGCCTTGCGTTGGGATTGCCGGTAGCTTGAAATCAGCCAGCGCTGGAGTGTTTCCACTGCAGACGCGGGAGAACACCGAGATTTTTGTGTTCCTCTCTATGTCAGTCCCTTTCCTCATCGTTAGGAAAAAATACCCAATACTGACAACTTGAAGGAACAGAGGTTTATTTTGGCTCACAGGTTTTAGAGGTTTCAGTCCATAGACCCACGGGCTCTCATGCGGAAGTGGCACGGTGAAACGGCCGGGGAGGAAGAAAGCAGCTCACCTCGGACACCGGGGCACAAAGAGAGAAGGGAGAAGCCAGGGAGGGCGGTGCACCCCGCCAGGCCAAGCCCCAAGGAGCAGGCCCCACCTCCTAACAGCACCTTCCCTACCATCCCATTACCTTCCAAAGGCCTACTCTGAGTAAACGGGACCTCAGGGACATTCTCCTTCTAAGCTGTGGCACCCTCAGAACAGTTCAATCTTAACCTCCTTCTGCCAGTTGAACATCCCTAATCTGAAAACCTGAAATTCAAAATGCTCCAGAGCCAAAACTTTAGACATACGAGTGAAAAGTTCCACACCCGACCTTATGTGACAGACCACACAGTCAAAATATAGCTACGCTTTAAAAACTCACATAATATTACTCTGCGCTATATGTGTACGCGAAACAAATGAATTTTGTGTTTCGAATTGAGTCCCATCCCCAAGATATCCTGTTATATATGTACAAATATTCCAAAACGCACAAATTCCAAAATCTGAAATACTTCTTTTCCCAAGTGTTCTAGGTAGGGTTGCTTAACCTGTCCCACAACTGTGTATTGGTGACCTTTTCCAGTTGACTCTCTGGGAAAAGGAGCCCTGTAGATAAATATGAAATGATGTGAGCCTCTCAAGTTTGTAAGTATTTTAGACAGATAGAAAGAGCAGAGAAAACACTGAGTGCCCCCTTCCAGCCTTCGACTTTCTAAGTCTCCTGTGGACTCTTCTTTGATCCCTTTGTACATGAAGCTGTGAGAGCAGGGGGAGGGGAGTGGAGGGAGCACCAGCCTTCTTGTCTGTTCAGGCTTGGATTTGAGGCTGAGCTACACCATCCATGTTATTCAGCTGTCCCTTGCTCGACAATACCTGACACAATGGGAAGGAGGAGAGGTTAATTTGGTTCATGGTTTCTGGGGATTCAGGCCATGGTATACTGGCCCCAAAGCAGGAACAACATGGTAGAATGGTATGGCAGAGCAAGGCTCCTTAGCTTATGGCAGCCAGGAAGCAGAGCATAGGAATAGTGCTTGAGAGGAAGGGGCACGGGATTAGACACAGCCTCCAAAACCAGACTTTTGTGATCCACCCAGACACACCAGATTCCCAGGGTCCCAAAGCAAGCAAGTTGAAACTCTACCCTGAGCACTGCACCACGTAAAGCCAGACACATGATAGACTGCCCTCAGATCGCTCTCCAGCCTCTGGAGGAGGGTGCTGGAGGGGCTGTCATGGAGGAGGCTGGTGGCCATTGAGCTTTGCCCTGGTGAGGGGCTGCTTCTAAGCCTGCAATGGCAGGGTCTGTAACACCCTGACTGCACGTGTGTCCAGGCCCTGAGGACAGCGCCCTGCCATACAGTGTTGGCAATGCTTGGGGGATGTGGCCCACAAGAGTGAGCCACAAGCGGCGCTGGCGGTTGACAGCACCACGACTTCAGGGGCTCAGTTTGCTCAGTGAGCACACAGCTTCCTCTCAGACTTGTCTGGAACTTTCACTCTTCCCCTCCTCCTGGAAAAAGCTGTCATTCATACAAGCTGTCCCGTGCATCTTTCGCTGTAGGACTCTGCTCCTTCCAGGGCCAGAATGTACAGCTTGCGGAGGCTGAGGTCTGGGCAAGGAAGCAGAAAATCTTGGTGGCTGCATTTATGCACTGGGTACCTTCTGGGATGGTGGGTGGTGTGTGTACAAGCATGTATGTACATGTGTGTGTGAGTATGTGTGTCCCCATGTGCGTGACTCATACTTACGGGGAAAAATATCCATGTGTTTTTGAATCCTGAGGCTACAAGCATGAAGTGGGACTAATAGGAAGTAGCCAGACATGGTACTGGTTTTGCATTTCTCAGGCTGCAACAGGGAGGCTCAGGGGATAGGGCTTGAACACCCTCCACCCTCCTGTGCAGCGAGGGCATCTTGGATTGGTATGCTGGGGTTTAATAGAAACTGCTTCCTTGGAAAAGAAACAAAACAAAAAAGTTGGAATTCTACTGTAAAGGCAAGAAGGCAGGAAAGAAAGTGGATTGATGGATGGATGGACGGACGGATGGCTGGCTGGATGGGCAGGCAGGGATGCAGACAGGCAGGCAGCCAGAGCTGACAGTCCCAGGTAGAAGGAGGATAACTCCCCAGCACTGTGTCACCTGGAAGCTGCCAGTATCTGTGCTAAATTGTGCACACAGGCACAAAGATGCTTCGTTTAGTGGTCCTTCGTTTGTCCCTCAGGAGAGAAGGGCGGTGCTGAAATCAGACCTCCCGTGGGGCCATGCACTGCTGTGAGGATTCCTAGAGGTCACATGTGGATATGTGCATCTCACTTGAGTGGACAGGCCGTCATTTTTAAATGTGTTCTCTCTTCCTTCCCACAAGGAAGCCTGATGGGCAAACAGCCTCACTTTCTTTGGTGAGAACACGTACGAGGTTAACCTAACACCATGTCAGGGTGCCACATGCTGGAGTTTAGGGTGGGCCCCCCACAAGGTACCCCACCAAGAGGACAAGTGGGAGCTGAGCTATGGCCCTGCTGTATCAGCTGTGAGCTCTTACCCAGGAAGGAAGGGGGCTTTGTTGAATTTGCACAAAAGCAGATTGGAATTGGAAGAGCCTTTACTAGTGATAGACATTCACTTTCTCTTGAGGCAGAGTAAAGAGATCCAAGTATGAGTTTCCAGCTCTTCTCTTCCTGTTTGCCAGACCTATACAAACATCCAGGGCTTTTTGGGAGGAGGAGGAAAAGCCCTCTGTGCACCTTCATGGAGGCATTAGGCCCCTCACTGCTGCCTTCCCTCCCCATGGGAGCTCCCATTGGTGAACAGACTCTGCATCTTCTGGCTGAATGGAAGAGTGTTCTCCTCCTGAGATCCACTTTTCATTTCCAGTTGGCAGTACTTTAAAAGACTGACAACACGCTGTGTGCGGCTGTGCCAAACAGCATCTCATGATGAGGCTCCTGGTAGCAGGATAACATGGTGTGTCCCAGTGCAGCAGGCTGTGGCTGTCTGTCTGATAAAACCACACATGGAATCAGGCATGGTGGTGCATGCCTGTAATCCCAGCACTAGGGAGGTAGAGGCAGGAGGATCTCCATGCATTTGAGGGCATGATGAGTTCAAGGCCAGCCTGAGCACAATAGTGAGACCTTGTCTCAAAAAATAAAATAAAATACAATACTGTCTATATAGTTTCTGCACACACACACGTGCGCGCACACACACACACACACACACACACACACACACACACACACACTCTACCCAGATACCCAGAGACACCACTGCTAGGACCCAGCCATAGATTTGGACCTCCACACACAGGCCAGGATGCACTGCAGTAGTGTTTTCAGGGATGGAGCCATCAGAGATGGGCTGAGAGAATTATAGGCTGTCCACAAAATAGATTTTGCGGCAATTAAAAAGAAGGACGATCTCTGTGAACTAATGTATTCATGGTTCATTTACTTGCCTTAGTTCATTTTCTTATTAAATGAAGAGGAAAGTTTATGTACAAGTACATTATATTTTATATAAGAACTGGAAGAAATAACAGAAACCCTGTGTAGGTTCCTTGGTATCTGTGAAGGTTGGGTTTGAGGACCCCCCTTAAAACCACTACAAGATACCCAAATCTCTGGGTGCTCAAATCCCTTATAAAAAAATGTTGTAGTATTTTCATAGAATCTATACAATTCTTCCATATACTTTAGTTTTGAAGATACAAAATTTTATTTTCCAATTCTAAACTGATCTAATGTAACGTTCGTCATAATAGCATAATAATAATTATTAAACTAGCAATGATATTTCAGTTATGTGTGCTTATGGATACTTTTTACACATATATCTGTGTATGTGTTCTCATATATAAGTGAAATGAAGGATAGCAGTGATAAAAGACATAGGAGAGAAGAGTTCTGTTTTATTAAAAATTACACTTTCCATTAAGTAGTATAGTGATAGTATGAGTATAGATTAGTTCTAAATTCATGTTGTCAAACTCTAAGGTAACCAACTGCAAAAGATGAAATATGTCTGATAAGCTAAGGAAAGAGATACATTGAAATATGAAATGCTCAATTCAAAATCACAGTAGGAAGAGAAAGAAGACAAAGACAGAAACAAAGACCAACAACTGTGAGTAGAGAAGAGTAACAAATATTGTAGCTTAATCCAACTATATGAATAATCACCTTGAATGTCAGGGGTATAAATGCAGGAATTAAAAGATAGCAATAGTCAGAGTGGGTATAAAAAGAAGACTCAACTCTGTTGTTGTCTACAATAAACCAACTTTGAAAATAAGGACACTATTTGTTTATCTTTTTTTTTTTCCTGGCACCGGGGATCGAACTCATGACCCTGCACTTGCGAGAGAGGCAGTGGAACAACTGAGCTAAATCCCTGGCTCTAGCACACCCATTGTTTAAAGGTTCCAATTACTTATAACAATGCAATGGCAATGCTGTGTAAATAGTTGTTATATTCTGTTTAGGGAATTACTACAAGAAAAACATCTATACATGATCAGTACAAAGGCAACTTTTTCTTTGGAATATTTCCTTTCTGCTGTTGGTCAGCTGACCCATGCTGAACCTTCAGAAGGAAACACAGAGGCCAAACCCAAAACTAATGAGACTGTCTACAAGGGAGGTGTGGAGGGAGAAGGATGAGGGTATGCTTTCTTTCAGAGCAACTTTCTGTCTGGTTTTGCCTTTTGGACTATACAAATGCTCTATATTTCCAAAACTCTAAACTTAAAGGGGAATTTCTAAAAAAAAAAAAATCAATCCCTGTAATTGAGTACAAATAGAAATAAGGTAACTGTATCAAATTGACAAGCGCAGAGAATAACTTTTGAACATGGACATGAGCCTACATTTCTAACAGCTTTGCTGAGTTCTGCACCATAGGATCCCCCATTTTAAGGTCCACATTTCAGTGGTTTCAAATAGACTTACAGCTCGTGCATCATCATTATAATACAATTTCAGAATTTTGTAACCATCCCTGAAAGAAGTTTGTACCCACAGTAGCCATTTCCTGTATTGCCCACACCTTGGCCCCCAAGCCTATAGGCGCTGCTGATCTATTTTCTCTTTTTTGGTGGGGTGATTCTTGGTGATCTTTGAGGAACTGGGCTTGGACCCAAGGCCTTCACACTGAGCTGCATCACAAACCCATTTTTTATTTTTTATTTTGAGACAGGGTCACTAAATGGTCCAGGTTTGTCTCAAACATGGGATCCTGCAGCCTCAGCCTCCCAGAGTGCTGGGATTACAGGAACCTTACCCACCCAACTTACTTTCTATCTTCTACCAATACCTCTTTAGCAGGAGACAGTCTAAGAAACAAAAACTAAATGAACACAAAAATAAAAGCTCCTGAAATAAATAAAAAATTTTACATAATAATTTATTGTTAGTAGTACTATTTTTATTAAAACTCTGAAACTCTTGATGCCTATTCCAGGATAAGTCAGATAAATACGCTGCTACTGTTATTCAAAACAAAAATTTTCACTGTAAGAAAAAAGAAGATATACTGTTGCTGCTCGATTTATGATGGGGTTCCATGCTGATAAACCCATCGTAAGTTGAAGACATTATAAACTGAAAATGTACAGTAGAAGTAGCTGTTCACCTTACGGCAGCCAGGAGGCAAAGAAAGAGACTGGAAGAGGCTGGGATTCAGTGACCCTATCAAGGACACTGCCCCAGGGACCTAACTTCCTCTGGAGATCCCATTAAAAGTACACAAAAGAGGACTCTGCATGGCCAAATTTGAGACAGTTTGTCTCCCAAGACTAGTGATAGTCATGGTGTATTACACATGGGATTAAAATGACAGAAGTGAGTTGGGAAAGATGTTAACAACTAAGGGGGTGAGGGATTAAAGGACACTGGGAAAGCTCTTCTCTACAAAAGAATGGCAGGTGGAAAGTGTAGAAGAAATGACAAAAATAGAAAAATCGCCATTTGCCCCCCCCCATAACAATTAGTTTGGGCAAAAATCATCCCTGGGTGCTAACCCTATTGGTGAGGTACTTGAGCACAGTGATAAACGAAAAGTCTCAACATGTTGGATGCTTACAGCATCATTTCTCAGATCACTGATTGATTATAAAAGGGAGAAATAAATGCCTTTGAACTCAAGGTCAGCGCCTGTACACAGTGATCACACCTAGAATCCCCATAGCAGGGCAGGTTGATGTACTTGCCTTCCCACGGGATGGGGTTAGGTGATCACAGTCTCACTCACAGAGAACTCTTACTCTGTACTGGGGATTGAACCAAAGACCTTCACACTGAGCTACTACCCAGCCCAACCTAGCCTCCCACTACCCTGCCTTTTTGAGACAAGATCTCACTAAGTCATAAAGTTGACGAAGCCAGGCTCTGATTTGTTAACCTCCTGCCTCAGCCTTTCAGGGTGCTGAAATTACAGGCGAAGCCATCACATTTAGCTTCTTGCCAAAATATTTGACCTGAGTTCAGTCATGAGAAAGCAATGAGACAAATTCAGAATATGAGGGAATTCTACAGGACGACTGGCCTGAACCCTTCAGCCAGGTCAATATTATAGAAAAGAAGCTGACACAAAACCATCAGAGTCTATTTTGTGTTTAAAGGGCTCTTGAGGAATAATACTGAATGAACTGTGTGAGTGCTGGTCAGATGTTAGACTTCGAAGAGAATTCTAAGGAAGACATTGTGGGCCAACTGTGGAGATTGGGTATGTGCCTTCTGTGAGATGGTAGTTTGGAATGATTGTTCATTTCCTTAGTGTATGGCTGTGATTGGGTTAAGAGAAAATATCCTGGTTTTCAGGAGACACGTGTGGAAGTGCTTCGCAGTCATATGTTGTGATGTCTATCAATATTTCAAACAATCGAGCCACCAAAAATATAAATAGGAAAGGAAGGCGCAGGTGTGGCAAGATGAAGGGCAGTGAAGGGCAGTGGGTGTGCATTCATTTATTTGTACTTTTCTGTAGCTTTGAATATTTTCAACAGGAAGTTGAAGGCAGAACTTTAAGCTTGGGGTAGGGGTGTCATATTTGGGGGAGGCTTGTTGCAGCTGTCTTTCCTCCAGCTCAGACTGTCCAGGGCCACCTCTCCTGTCATCTGCACAGCCCTGACCAAAATGCCTCCTGTTCCTCTCAGGTGAAGACCCACTCGTGGATGATCAAAATGAGCGAGATATCAATTCAGTAGCTGGTGTTTTAAAACTGTATTTCCGAGGACTGGAAAACCCACTCTTTCCTAAGGAAAGGTTTCAAGATTTAATATCTACTATTAGTAAGTATTTCCCAGGTGGAATGATTGCTTCTGGGACAGATCCAGGTTGAAGTTGCCCCGCGGACTCATCCCTTTGCTAGACACAGAAGGGGATATTGGAAGTGTGGCTCTTGTCCTCCAGCTGTGGAGACCACATGGTTCCTGGAGAGAGGGAGGGCTACTGGGCATGGTGAACCCCTTTCCCTGTACGCTGGAGCTCAGAGAGAAGAGGCAAAGCGAGGCTTGGCTTCACAGATCGGACCTGAGAGGGGTCTGAGCACATCTTGTAGGACAGGTGTGGGTGCAGGCGATCCTAGGAAGAGCTGGGGACTCAAACAGGGGGACCAGTGCTAGGCTGTCCCAGCTAGCGCATGATGCACGCTGCTAGAAGAGTAAGATGGAGCAAGAGGGGAGGACCATCCATTCTTGCAGGGGTCCTGGAGCTTTTCACTTTGAGTGACGGGGAACCATGGACAGTTTGGGGGTCAGGTCAGGAATCTGACAGATGAGGGAAGTGGTGACAGTAGGTTGACTGTAGGAGTCCTCTTCCATCATTAGCTGTGGGAGCCCATTATGACTGGTGCATTTCTGTGGGAAAAGTCAGGAGGAGCCTTGTCTGGGAGGCTGATGTCCAGGTATTTTGACTAAGACGCTAAAGTCCAAGGTTACTTTTGGGAAATAGTTTATAAACAAATGTTTTCATTTTAGAATATTCAAATTTTAATATTATAGGATAAATATTTTAATGTTACTAAATTTACAGAAAAGTTGTGTCATGCCCAGTTTTTCTAGGGGTCCCCTCCTAATACTGAGATATTTGTAGCCAGGAAATCATCCCAGGAAATGGCAACAGGAGAGGGAAGCTTGTCCCCTCTGACTTCCATTGTGTGAAAGGTCCTGCCTGGCCCATCTGCCTTTGTCATGACCTCCTGATCATTTTTCCAGATTGACTTCCAGCTTAGAAGTCCCAGGCCACAGAAGCTCAGTTCTGTCTGAGCCCAGTGTCTCTAGAACCCCTAGTAATTCTGTTCCTGTGCAGGGGGCCTGAGTGAACAAGGATGTCACTTCTGCCCAGGCCATGACTCTGCTGGACTTGAATCACACAAGAAAGACTCTCCTCAGCTCCCTCCTCAGCCCTGTGGTTATGTCAAGGAGAAACTCTCCTGCATCAGCCGCCCTTCTAAACAGAGAAAGCTGAGGTCTCCAGAGCTCTGCAGACAATGTCCACCTGTAACTTAGCAACACTCTTTTGCTTTCTTGTTCAGTCCCCCCATCTGTGGTTTCAACTTGCAGAAGTTTCAGTTATCCACAGTCAACTGCAGTCAGAAAATGTTACGTGGAAAAATGCCAGAAATAAGCAAATCATGAGTTTTAGTTAGCTTTTATTACAGCATACTGTTGTAATTTTTCTATCTTATTAATAGTTACTGTTGTCTCTTCCTGTGCCTGATTTATGAATTAAGCTTTATCAAAGGTAGCTATGTGTATAGCAACAGTGTACACAGGTTATACGCTAGCCACGCTTTCAGACAAGCATACTATGTCTTGGAATTTATCCCCCTTAGACGGGAGGCTGCTTACCTATTTTTATATTAATACCCAGTAGGAACAATGTCTCTCATTTTCGACTACAAAGTAATACAGAGTTTCCTTTCTAAGTAAATGTATTTGGGAAAAACAGTGTTAACAAGTAGGATGAGAGCTGGTCCTCAGGCAAGAGTGCTTGAAGTTCAGGACATGGAGGGAGTTGGGGTTGGGCTGAGAAACTGATCTGTGAGTAGACTGACTGTGTCCTGAAGCCGAGGGAGAGAGAGCAGCATATGCACAGGTCTGGGAGTAGCAGTGTCCTTTGCGTCAAAGTGACAGGGTAGACAAGGCCATCTAATGAGGGGTTCCCTATGTGATACTTCTAGAATTCAGGACAGAGAGATGACCTTGTGTGTATCCCACAAATTCAGAACTCTGGTAGAACCCTGGTTCTTGGATACCAGATGCCAGTGCTGTTTTCCAGTCATTGTGTCAACCCCAGAGGATGCCCTGCAGGCGTGCAAGTGCCCTGGATTTGTCAGAGGCCCTTTATTGGAGGGCATTGTTTCAGATCCTCTTCAGCTACTTGGGGAAGGGGCAGCAGCTGGGGATGAGGCTGGCAGGATGGCTGCAGCCCCATCTCTCAGAACATGGAGGCTGGAGAGAGGGTCTGTTCAAGAAAAACATCACTGGGCAAAGAAACTGGTATCGTTTTGCACATCAGCCCTGCAGGTGACTTTCAGAGTGCTGGCAGCATGAGGTTTCCCTCTCCAGGAGTGCTTGTCTCCTCTTCCCAAGCCCAGCTGAGCCGATAAACATACCAATGCCTGTCTCTCCAGGGCTAAGCTGAAAGCAGGGGTCAGAGATGTGGTCCCATATCTCTGCTGAGCCTTTTGGCCAGTGGGTAGCTTACCAGCTGGTTGTGTATCCACCATTCTGTTTCTAAGCAGCTACTAGTTTAGTAAAGCATGATCCTTGCCTGTGTTGTCAGGACTCCAGGGTGCATGTGAGAGAAACTCAGACTGGTGTGATCCATAAAAGAGAATGTGTGGGTTCATGTATTTGAAAAATTTAGGTCCAGCTGCACTCAGACCCTAAGACACCATCAGCAGGAGTCTGCCCCTCCCCTGTCTCTGTGCCAACTTCTGTCAGGCAGAAGCCTCCTTCCTGGGAGTTCCCAGCTGCTCAGATTTTCCCTCTGCCAAAGTTCCAGGCACCTCTCCATAGGTTTCTCCTGCCCAAAGTTCTGAGGATCAGCTCTAACTGGTTCTGTGTAGACCAAGCCCCAAGCCCTCCCTCTAACCGGGGATTTGATGCTCTGATTGGCCAGACAAGGATCACATTTGTATCTCATGAAGTAAAGACAGAACTGGGGACAGGATCCACTTGAGAGGTGGGACTCTGAAAGGCACTCCAAAAACCCCCTTTGTGTTACAGAACTGGAGAACCCAGCCGAGAGGGTGCACCAGATCCAGCAAATCCTCATCACCCTACCCCGTGTGGTCATTGTGGTCATGAGATACCTCTTTGCTTTCCTCAACCAGTGAGTGCTTGGCCAAAGCCCCCCTTGGACTCTACCCTGGCCTCCTTTGGGTGGTGGTTCCTAGGGCTTCTGCAGTCTCTCCTGGATTTGAGTGGACTCCACTCCTCCCAGAAAGAAACTCCAGGGGAGGATCTGCCTTTCCCAAGTGACTTGCGGGTGCCTCCTCTCTCCTAGCCTCTCCCAGTATAGCGACGAGAACATGATGGACCCCTACAACCTGGCCATCTGCTTTGGGCCCACCCTCATGCACATCCCTGATGGGCAGGACCCTGTGTCCTGCCAGGCACACGTCAATGAAGTTATCAAAACCATCATCATCCATCACGAAGCCATCTTCCCCAGCCCCCGAGAGCTCGAGGGACCTGTGTATGAAAAGTGCATGGCTGGAGGGGAAGAATATTGGTAAGAGGCCTCCCTCTTAATGTTGTGCTTAGCCGTGTCATTGTTGTTGAGCTCTTCAGCTCTCTTGCTGCTTCAGAGCCTGTACTCCCGTGTACATTTCCTCATCTGAGCTTCACAGCAGCCTTATATAAGGGATGGGTACATCAGTAAAGATCCTGTTGGTAACAGTGGACTGAAATGCAATTCAAACTGTCCTGAGCCAGACATGATGTTATTGGTTTATATAACTAAAAAGTCTGGGGGATACATCTTCAGATGTGGCTGGATCTAGGAGCTCAGGTGTTCTTGTCGGGAGGTGGCCCTGCCCTCTCCATCCCTCTGCTCTGCCTCCCTGTGCTTATACTTAGCCTTTCCCTTGGTGCTCGCAAGAAGGCAGTCAGCAGTGCCAGCTTTAAACCCATTTTGAGAATCCTTAATAGAAAAAGCGTTTCTCCTTCCCAAGTGTGCCAACACAAGCCAGAGAAATGTTTGGGTCTAGTGAGGCCTCCTCGTGGCCAGCAGAGGTGATGCCGCTGCTGGTGAGGGGTGCTGCAGGCCCATCTCAGAAAGTGGAGGGAAATTGAATGCCCTAAAACTCATGAGCTAAAGTGATGCTGACACCACTGTCCCCTCCCACCCAGGAGGTCTGTTGTCAAGACAGACTGAGCTGCCTTCTTTCAGCATCCCCTCCAGGGCAGCAGTCACTAGTGGGCACGCCTGTGGACCTGTTGCTTCTGCCAACACTCTGTCTCAGGAGCAATGTTTTAGGTCCTGTTCAGAGTCAGGGCTTCCCCCGGTTAAGACCTTACAGTGTGAAGACATGGAAACATTTTAAAAAGCAAAGTAGGGTGTGGGATAATGGTAGATAATGAGAATGTACTGTCCGTATCAGAAAGCTAGAAGGAGTGTTTTCACCATAAACCCTGATCGGGGTTTAGGCTGGGATTCAGTGGCAGAGCACATGCTTAGCATGCATAAGGTCCCTTAAATTCAAAGCAACACACACACACACACACACGCATGCACACACACACACACACACACACACGTGCACGCGCATGCACGAATGTTCAAGGAGATGGATATGTTTACTCTGGTTTAAATATCATACATACAGTGTGTAAATGGTACATGTATTGAAAAAGCACACAGTGCTACATAAATATGTACTATTTGATGTTTTTGTATGTCAGTTAAGGTTTTTAGTTTTAAAAGATTTCTCCATGAGAAAACAGTTCATTGAAGACATGAAATTCAGCACATCAAGTGAAAGGGACTAGCCAAAGAATAACCACTGCTTTTTAATTCCCAACACAGGACAATATACAGCTGTGCATTTAGGTCTTACCCTCACCATCAGCCAGACACAAAGGGGCAGTTAGGGTTTTGACTGCAAAGCATCCTTGGGCTCCTAAGTTCCCTGTGTGCTGGGAGCAGATAGGAGCAGTTGTTTCAGAGAAGGGAGGTGTTCCAGCCCCGTTTTCCTGCACACACACCTCTCCACACAGAAACCCTGGGCTGTGTGATGTCTGATTACAGTTCTCTGTCCTTATGAGGGCTTTCAGGAGAAATAATGTCCCTGCTTTGTAACAGAAGCATTCAACAGCCAGATGCTTCATTTCTATAAAAGGAAGCCTTCTCTCACTTTTTGCCAACACCAGTTCTTCTTGGTTCAATAGGTTGGTATTAAAAAGACCCACAGAGCTTATCTTATCCAAAAACCATATACAATAATAGCACTTTTCTCAATCCCACTTGCTTCCCATAAGACTAGAAAATTATTAATTATGTGGTAATTTTGGAAGTGTTTTCAAATCTAAAAAGGGAGTTTTGGCTGAAGGCCTCAGCATAGTGGACCACGTGGTCATATGGTCCTTGAGGCTGTGCCGTGGTCCAGGTTCCAGGCTGGGGGGCAGGAATGGGATCCAAGTGAGATCAGCTCCTGGTGCAGGGAGCTGTGATGGAGTCAGAGGCAGGCAGTTTCAGGAGTGGGGTGGACAGCTAGGTCTTGGAATTAGGTACTGAGCTGACAGCAGAGCAACTGGTCTGTAAGGGGTGGGAGGAGAATTTAGTAGGCTTGGAGAATTCAGTAAAAAGACACATGGGTCCGTGTGTCTGGAGTGCCATGTGTGGCATGGGAATGGTGAGGGACAAGGCTCCCAGGTTGGACACAACCAGGAGCTGAGTAGTCTTGGTAGCCATTGTGGAGTCTGGACCTAATCCAGGGGCAGTGGAGAGATTTTCATACTAAAGCCCTCTCCGTTTAAATGGCACTATGAGTGTCACCTCCTCTGAGAAGCCTACCTTGACCATTTTATGTAGGTGCCCTCTGTGCTTCTTGTCTTTGCCCACTTCCTACAAAACACTATTTCAGCTTGCAGCTGTTACTTACTGGCCCAATTGAGTGGACTGTTTTCTCATCCCCCTCCCTGGCATGTAAGCAGTGCAGCAGTGGGCCTTGCCCCGTCCTGTGATGGCACTCTCCTGCCTAGCATGACAGCCATGCATTACAACCCTCAGTGGCTTGATGAAAACCCCACCCACCAACTGTGTGAACACACCTGGCCTCAGCAAGATCGTAATCTGGCCTGGGAGTAGCAGGGGTGACATAATTCCAGGACACACCTGGAGCACATCACGGTGGCCAGCCTGTGCATACTGCTCAGAGGGAATGGGGCTTTCCCCTCTCCCCCAGAACTGGGAATTGAACCTAAGGCTCTGAGCTGCATCCCCAGCCTTTTTTTTTTTTTAAATTTTGAGACAGGGTCTCACTAAATTGCTCAGGCTGGGTTTGAAGTTCTGATCCTCTTGTCTTGGTTTCTCACAGTGCTGGGATTAAGTCATGCACCACCGAACTGTGAGACAAGGAGGCCAAGCCAGGTGAAATGACTCATAATAACCAAAAGGTCCTTTCTGTTCTTGCCCGTGGACTTTCTGATGATAAATGCTGGGGCCTGATCACCACTGTCCGGGTCCTACAGAATATACATACGTTGTCTAAGTCCATTGTTTGTGTCTGTAGCAGAATATCTGAGGCTAAATAATTTACAGTGAACAGAAATGTGTATGAGTCATGGTTCTGGAAATTGGAAATTTAAGAACATGGTGCCAGTATTTGTGCTGCATTATCCCATGGCACAAGCAATGGGGCAAGAAAGCCAAGAGTGAGAGAGTAAGAGGGATTGGATCAAACTTGCTTTAGTGACAGCCTACTTTCATACAACTAACCCACTGCTGGGATAACCATGTTAATCCATTAATGAGGGCAGAACCACCTCCCCACCCAGTTGCACGGGGGATAAAGTTTCCAACATATGACCTTTAAGGGACACATCCAAAGCATTGACCATCTTCACCGGGAAGATAGCCCAGCAAATACCAGGGCCAGTAGGGAGCAGAGGGAGGTGCCCAGAGAGGCTCCCCAATGAGGGGCTGGGAATGGTGGTATGATTAGAAGATCCAAGGGTGGTCTGATGAAAAGATAGGCTGATGTGAGCCTGGGCCAGTGCTGGGTGAGGGCCTAGTGGTGGTTGGGCTGCTTCCCCTGGGGATCCAAGAGTCTTGTGAGTATAGACAGCCCTATAATGAGTCCCCTCCCTGTTTTTCCTTGCAGTGACAGCCCACACAGTGAGCCAGGGACTATCGATGAAGTTGACCATGATAATGGCACAGAGCCTCACACGAGTGATGAAGGTGAGTATGGCGAGCTCAGGCCAAGGGTCTTACCTGCAGTCTCTTGTGTGGCCTCCTGCCACCTTCTGGGCCAGCCTGCAGAGCCCTCCAGCTTTCCACACTTACACAACTGTCCTTAAGAAGAGGTGAGGACCCAGAGAACAATTCTCTGCATGTCCCGGGCCCCAGCACCAAGCAGGTCCTCACCACATTCCACACCTGGCCCACATCTGCCCTTGTGTGTCCTGCTGGCCCAGGTGCAAATCCTAAGGGACAAGAGCATCCAGTAGAGAGAGCCCTTTGTCCCTCCCCTGGAGGATCTGTTCTGGGAACTGAGATGTGGCAATGAGTAAGGCAGGTCCTTGAGGAGTCCCCAGCCTGTCGTGAGACCTTGGTAAATTGCAAGCAGTTCCTCATGGTGCAGAGAAATTTGGGCACTACTACATATACCATCATATATATAATAAGTACTAAAAATGACAGGAGTGGGAACAAAAGTAGAAAAACTGAAGAAATATGGCGAAAAACTTCACAAACTTACTAAGAAACACAACCAGGAAACTCAACACAGACAGAAATAAGCTCCGAGTGAAATAAATGTAAGAGAGCCTTACACAGACAAATCATAGTAAAAATGGTGAAAATCAGTTACAAGGATACATACACTCTTGACATCAGCAAGGTAAAAACAAGCCTTCAGTAAGATTGATGGCTCATTTCATGGTAGAAACAATGGATACCAGAAGGTAGTGGAATATCACAGTCAAAGTGCTTGAAGAAAATAATTGCTAACCAAAAATCTGATATGCAGTAAAACTATCTTTCAGAAATTTAATGAAAGGATTTTCCAAGTTTTAAAAAACTGAAAAAAAGTTGTCACTATTAAAACCATCTTACAAAAATACTAAGACTTTTTCAGGCTGGACACAAGTGACCACCTAAGAGAATTTAAAAGCATACACACAAAAACAGAGAGCACTAGAAAATGTGATGAATAAAATCATCAATACATAATACTTACAAATTTATAGGATGCAGCTAAGGCAGAGTGGTAACATCAGCCAGGTGCCTCCCAAGTGCAGGGAGTACCGCAGTATGAATCCCAGGAGTGAGGCCTCAGAAAAGGTGTAGCAAAAGACCAATGGGGCTATGAGATAGCTACCGATCCTACTTCTCCTATAGTGAAGCTGTGCTCACTTTTCCTCCTTTTTTGCTCCATTCATCAGCATGCATAATCTCCGTCAGTCTATCTTCAAGTTCACTAATTCTTTCTTCCACCTCTTCAAGTCTTTTGCTGTGCCCCTCTTGTAAATTTTTTTATTTCATTCATTGTACTTCATAATTCTATAATTCCATCTAACTGAGTCTTAGAAAGGAAAATTAGGTCACACAACTCACAGGTGAGAATGCCAGGTGTTCTAATCTTAACTGTGATGGACAGGTAGATAGATGGATACAAGATCATCCATGATAAATGGAGCAGAGAGAGTTCCAAGGAGACTCAGCACTGGGAAGACATCTTCAGGCTAGAAAGAGCAGGGCTTGCTTTTGTTATCCTTTTGTTCTGTTAAAAAAAATAGCTTGGTGGTGGATGCCTGCAACCCCAACTACTTGGGAAGCTGAAGCAAGAGGATTACAAATTTGAGCCCAGCCTGGGCAACTTAGTGAGAGCCATATGAAAAATAAAATTCAAAGAAAAAGGGCCAGAAATGTGGCTTAATGGTAGAATACTTGCCTACCATGTGCAAGGGCCTGGGTTCAATCTCCAGCAATGCAAATAAAAATTAAGTAATTACATATCTTTGTGCTTGCCTTTATGACATTTTTTGGCAAGCATAGGCCCTTCTTAGGGTACAGCGTATGACACAGGATGAATAAATAGTAGACACAGTCCCTCTGCCTGCCCCCGCAAAGTCTCTTCTTAAAATATCACCATCTCTATGTTCTTATATATCATTAAAACCTTCTGTAGCCTGGATTTCATCTCTGGATCTCTCCAGCAAGCTAAATCCACTAGTAATTATAATCATGGTTGTGACAGCTACTGTCAGGTAAAAATTGAAAGTCTAAGATGAAGGTGCTGCATCAGAGTTGACTTGGGGCCAGGGCTCTCTTGTCTTTGCTTGTAGGTAGCTGACTTCTCATTGTGTTTGCCCATGGCTCCCCTCTCTGTGCATGCACAGAGAGATGTCCTGGTGTTTCTCTTCATCTTTTTATGAGGACACCAATCTTGGATTAGGGGCCTACCCTCTATTCACCAGCACTTCAAGTAACCTTAACTACCAAAGTAAAGACCCTATCTCCAAATAAAGTCACATTGGGACTAGGGCTTCCACATATTAATGTTGAGGGGGACACAATTCGGTTCATCACAGTGAGCCTGAGGATTCTGGGACCCTTAAAAACTGTGTGTCACATTTTGTACACACGCTGCCTTTTTGACTTCTCCAAAGTTTAAAAACCACCAAAGGAATGAGAAGGGAGGGAAAGGGCTCATGGGAAAACAGAACCAGAACTTATGTAAAGATGTAGAAGAAACAAGTTTCTTTGAATACTGTCCTAATGAATGTTAAAAAGTTGAGAGCAAGAGGGTCAGTGGAAAATAGGGACCTGGTATGTTTGTTCCCAGTGGACATCTTGAGAAGTTAGGCAGCTGGCTTGAGGTTACACAATGGGGAGGATGTCCTAGGACCCCAGTGTCCCCAGCACATGTTCTTACCAGGCATGGCACCTGTCCTGCCCATAGAAGCCAGGGCATCCCAGGGAGCCTTCTGGGCTAACCCTGTGCTGACCTATGGATGCTCTTTCCCTTGCTTTCTTTCCAGAAGTGGAGCAGATTGAAGCCATTGCCAAGTTTGATTACGTGGGGCGGTCCCCACGTGAGCTGTCCTTCAAGAAGGGGGCCTCACTGCTCCTGTACCACCGTGCCTCGGAGGACTGGTGGGAAGGCCGTCACAATGGTGTGGATGGACTCATCCCCCATCAGTACATAGTTGTACAGGACATGTGAGTGGGAACTGGAGACCTGTGAAGAGTGCGGTGATAGATTGGTGATGTCTGCAATGGCACCAGAGGGGAGTGCTGGGTTATATAAGCTGGCATAATATGCTTGATCTTCTCTAAGAATGTGTTATACCCCACTTCCCTTTATTGATAGTCCACTTAGCAAATATGCAAATGGCTTGTCCTTCAGAGCACATAGTGTTGGTGTGTGGTGCTTCTGGCTAGCTGTCCTGATCATCAGACAGCCTCCCGGACCCTCCTCACCATGGTTCATAGTGTCCAGCAGATCTTGCCATATTCTCCCTGCCTTCCCCTAGCCAGTGACCAGCCCACTCTCTCTTTGCTACCCACTGTTCTTCCCCTGACAGGGCCTTCACAGGGGAAGGGCAGAACCAAACATGTCTTTGTTTCTAGTTAACAGGATGCCATTTTTATGCTTTCAGGGATTGAAAAAAGTCCCACGCTCCAAGTACCTAGCCCGTAGCAAGTCTACATTTTCTGTCCCTTTGAGCCACCAAAGGTTTCCTCTTGTATGCACATTCCCTGAAGCTCCAGTCAGGTACAGGGAAATTGATTTAGCATGGAAGCAGCCACTAAGCTAAACCTCATAGCAGAAGACCTATGCTTTTATGGGAGAGGGGAAGGTTCAAGCCTGAGGAAAGGCCAGGGCCAGACGAATGGTAAGAGGAATGCTGTGGTGGAGGGCCCTCAGCAGTGCCTGATGTCCCAGGTCCCTGAGGCCAAGGCATGTTACAAGAGAAAGAGGGCTGTGAAAGGAGGCTGACAGGGCCACCTAGGAGGTCGAGCCCCTTCATGGACGTCTTCCAGCCTGGAAGGGGAGTTGAGGGATGGAGTCACTTTTCCCTTCCTGGCTTAGCCCTGAATCCCTTCTGGAGCTGCACGGAGACCCAGAGAGCTGCCATTCTCTATGCTCAGTGTGCAGCCGCCACCACTGGCTTCTCCAGCACACTGGCAGCTCTTGGTCTGATTTAGTTCAGGCACAGCCTGGGAGAGAAGAATAAGCAAGAGTGAGGAGAGGAGAGGTGGGTGTAGAAAGCCCTGCAGGAGAAGCTGGCCTCAGCAGCATGGCAGTGAGTATGCCTGGGGCAGTGGCTCACCCAGGCTGTGGGCACAGTTGGCATTGGTGTGTGTCAGCTCTGCCCCTCAGACAGGTGACAAGGAACTCTTTGTGTCCTGGGTCCTCTGCAGGGTGACTCCTCCAAGTCATGTCTCTCCTCTCCCCAGGGATGATGCCTTCTCTGACAGCCTGAGCCAAAAGGCTGACAGCGAGGCCAGCAGTGGACCGCTGCTGGATGACAAGGCCTCCTCCAAGAACGACCTCCAGTCCCCCACGGAGCACATCTCAGACTACGGCTTTGGGGGGGTGATGGGCCGGTAGGAAATGCTGGTTCCTTTTGCTGCATCTGTTCACATCTGAACTGGGAGAGAGATAGGAGGGCAGGGGAGAGAGAAGGAGGCTGTTGCCACACCTTTTCCCACAGGATGGGATCTTGGGCACAACTGGGCAGGCTGGTTGGAGTAGCTCAGGAGAGCTGGGAATAAAACCGTCCAGGTTTGGGTAGGGATAGAGGTAGAGGAGGAAAGACATGCATTGAGAACTCAGTGCTTTTTCTTTAAAATAATGATAATGAATGAGACTGAGGGAGAGAAGGCAGAGGGAGAGAAATTGGCAAGTATTTTTCTCCCTCTCCCACTTCCTGCATTTCCTTCAAGCTTCCTACTGAAACCTCCATTGTTACCCAGTACTTTAGTGTAAAGCTCATGCACCCCTGAGGTCCACTGCATAAACAGAAAAGCTGTACCTACTGTGCTGGGAAGATTGACACTCATTCCACCCACTTCCTGGGTGGGAGCAGATCTGCCAAGTTCTTTACTTCCTGTGTGTGGGCCAGGCTCTATCACACGACCTGCATGGGGCTGCCACGTCCTTCTGAGAACAGGTATAGTCCAAGTATGTGGCTGTTATATAAAATATAAACAAGGACAAGAGGAGGAGAAAAGAAAAGAACTGACAGTTACCCATGCTTTATTTTCATTGGACTCTCGAAATGCTTTACCTGCTGGGTGCAGTGGCCACATCTGCACTGCACTGTAGGACGCTGAGACAGGAGGATGGCAAGGTCCAACTCTTCCTGGGCAACGTACTGATTTAGCGAGACCCCCTCTCAAAAACAAGTTATGTTCTAAGTTTTTTTTCTAGTAGAAGGTCATGTGGTCAATCCACATGTGCATTTGCGGACAGAGCCAAAGAAACAGTCACAGTGGAAGGACATGTTTACGAATTTATTTCAGCTGAAGTCCTGATGTCTCCCCTCAGCACCTTCTATTCAGTTATGATGGGTGACAGAGTTGAGGGGGTGGGGAGGCAGAAGGCTGGGGGGGATAAAACACCATGGCCCCTGACTGCTGAGAGGACCATCTCTTCTCCTGCCTCTCTTCTCCTTGCCCTCTTCCTTCTCTCATCTCCTTTCTTCTGATTCTTTCTCACTCACTGCCTCTTCCTCTTCTTCACCTCTGCTCTGGTCCTGTTGGGCACCCACAGGCCTGCTTAGCTTGGCTGGGGACACAGGGTCTGAGTGTGGCTGACCTCAGTGAATGTGGCCCCTACTCACATGCATTCCCAGCACATGGTCCCCTTCCTTCCCATCCCGCCCTCCCTCCCTCACCAGGGCCGTGGTACCCTTGATGACCTCCACAGAGTACGGCAAAATCTGCTATCTTCAAGGTGCTTTCAGACGCTGAAGGTGGGCAAGGGGTGTGGCACCAACTGAGTGGATAAACAGACCAGATCTGAGCCAGAGCTCAGGGGAGACCCCAGGAGAGCTCAGGAGAGCACACACAGACACTCCCACCCTTCTCACACCCACAGGGCCTCCATGAGATGGGAGAGGGATCACAACACAACAACTCTTAAACGACTAGTTCTCCAAGATCAGAAAAGCCTCATGGACATAGCCCTATCCTGGGGAGATTGGGATTGGGCAGGAAGTGAACAGGCCTTAGTTCCCAGGGCCCCTCCTGTGCTTGTATGGTGCTGGTGACTTTGGGTACAGTCGAGCCTCAATGCTTCAGACCAGTTAGAGCCCCTCTAGAACTGTGGATATGTTTCAAAAGCTTCAGGACATACCATGGCCCCAACTAAGTACAACCAAAGCATTTCCAGACTAAAATCCTGGCTCAGACATAATATGCAGGTGATGCTGGTTTTAGAGTCAGCACCTCTGCTGTCTGCAGCTTGGAGGCTCTGTGCACCACCTCTTGGGCTGTGTTCCCTCTGAGCAGCTCTTCTGCTGGGAGGCTGTGCGGTCTGACAGTAAGGCTTCGCTGTACCTTCCCCTCCCTGGCCAGAGCAGTGCGTGTGGTATGTGGCATGGGCACTGGCTGACCCATGTTGAGGCTGGCCAGGGTTGACCTCTGCCCCCGCCCCATCCTCTGGCTCCTTTGCAGAGTGCGGTTACGATCCGACGGAGCAGCCATCCCCAGGCGCCGAAGTGGGGGAGACACACACAGTCCTCCCCGGGGCCTGGGCCCCAGCATAGACACACCACCCAGGGCTGCTGCCTGCCCTAGCAGCCCCCACAAAATCCCCCTCAGCCGGGGGAGGATGGAGAGCCCGGAGAAGAGGAGGATGGCGACGTTTGGGAGTGCTGGCAGCATCAACTACCCCGACAAGAAGGCTCTCTCAGAAGGCCACTCGATGCGGTCGACCTGCGGCTCCACCCGGCACAGCAGCTTAGGGGACCACAAGTCCCTGGAGGCCGAGGCCCTGGCAGAAGTAAGGGTCAGAGGGAAGGCAGCTAGGCCAGCTAACTCTTAAGGGGCGGTGGGTGGGACTTGCCAAGAGGGGAGCCACCGTGGCCTTTGACGGTATCGAGGCAAGCCAGAAGAGGAGAGAGTAAGCTGGTTCTCTTCCCTTTGTTGGGCCTTCACCTTGGAGTGGAAGCCAGGTGGGTGCCTCCCCTGGCTAGGGTTTCTGTAAAGGCTGAAAATCCCCCAGTGTCCAGGGCTAGAGAAGGGATTGGCTGAATTATGGGGAAAGAGCAATGGCAAGACTCTCCATAAAATAGCCTGATGTGAGTCCATCTGTCCATCCATCCATCCATCTATCTTTCATTCATTCCTCTGTGTATTTATGGTCAAAGATTGATTGAGCATCCATTGTGTGACAGTCACCACATTAGGCATTAATGTACAGCAAAGACCCAAAACAGAGACTTCAGCCCTACCCACATGGAGCTCACTGCTTAGAGAAGAGAGAGCTGGCAGCCAGTAAGCACACACACAGCTCTGAGACGGTGGCTGGGCCATTTGTCTCTAAGGAGTAGTCACTGTATTCTGAGAGCCGGAAATGTGGGGGAGAGGTTCCCTGGGAAGTTTCGACCTGAGCCCCAGAAGCTGGCAGGACTCAGTAGCTGAAGCTGGAGGGGAAGATGTCCAGGCTCTTTCAAAGAGTAAAGTTCTGTGTGCATGACAGTGTCTGGCAACTGTACACAACTGTGACTTATTAAATAGTTTGCATAAGAGGATTCATGGATGCTTTGGAAAGTTCTATCATATTTCCTAGAGTGTCTGTTTTTCCTCTGCAATTTAGGGTAGGAATCCTTTCTCCAGAGTTACCTCCTACTTAAGAGATAACAACCACCCAGAGCTGGGAGGAGGGTGCAGGCCTGTAATCCCAGCACTCTGGGAGGCTAAGGGAGGAGGATCCTAAATTCAAGCCCAGCCTGAGTAAATGAGTGACTTAGTGAGACTTTGTCTCAAAAATTTAAAAATAAAAACAGGTCTGGGAGCACTGGTCAGTGCAAGGGCTCTAGGTTCAATTCCTAGTACCACCCCCCCCAAATGCAGTCACAACCAGGATCAGAGCTCAGTGGCACATGCAGGGCCATGGATTTGGTCTCCAGCACCACAAAAACTTAAGAAGAGATAACAGTCAGACTGGCAGAACCTTGTAGGCAGTGAGAATTCTCCCCGGGAGAGCAACATTTGCATTCCTGTTTGGAAGAGGAAGGAGAGATTGTGAGTGGTGTTCTGGGAGAAGCTCAGGGAGGATCCCTAGGGTACACTTAACACTCCTATTCACACCTTGGGTCTAGTTCGGTCCCATGTCCCAGGGTTCACTCCCAGTGTCCCAGGGATCAGTGTCTTGGTAGGGGTCAAGCAGAGGAGACAGGTGACTTGTGCCTCTGTCCTTGAAGGCTGTCCTCTTGAGAACATCACTTGAGCATCCACCTCACCTGGAAGCCCACCCAATCCTGGTGGGGGCATGGCCTTTGTGTTAAGGGAAATGCTGTTTCCAAAAGTGATCCCATAGCAGGCCAGTTCCATGGGCTCTCAGTGGAGAAAGCAGAAATATGTAACAGAATTTGTGGAATGATGTTCTGGCAAGGCTGAAGAGCTCATCTGTAAGATGTTTTAGGGAATTGAATCGATGTGTGTGGATGGATGGCCAAGGATGAGAGCAGGGAACAGCCGTCACTGGGCTTTCTATTTGCAGAGAATGTTGCAAGCCCAGTCCATGTGGGTAGGCTCACATGTTTCTGATGGGCAGATATCTACATATCTTGCAGTTTGACAGCTGCCACTCAAGGCCTCCTTTCATAGATGGAGGTAAACTAGGAACTTACGGTAAACCGTATATACATAGCCAGGGGGACACTAGAAAACCAGCACCTTGCTCAGCAGCAGTTCTGAGGCACTCTTAATTTTACAGGCTACAAAGTGGACAGGTGGCTCGGAGAATCCCCAGTAGTAGATGGAGTGTCCCTACATTCCCTGGTCTTGAAAGGTCTGCTAGGAATTAGATTTGAAACCCAGGTGAAGAGTGTTCCAGGAATAATCCACACCATCATCAAAATGAGAAGCACTCTCATGGGCAGGGAAAACCACCTGCCTTCCCCACCCTGTTCTGTCTCCAGTACCTCTCTGCAGCTCCATCTGAGCACCTCATGCCTTAGACTAATGCACAGCTCCAGCCTAAACACCTTGGCTCATCTTTTTCTGAGCTTCCTGTCTTTCCAGTGCACACTCTTCAGGGTGGAATGGTGGTAGAGGGGCCATAATCACATTTGTTTGTTAAAGGATCAGCTCATACTGGATTAAACCCAGTGGAGGGAGTGGGGTGGGCAGTAGGGAACTTAGTTCCAGCAGAATGGGTGATGCTAGGGTAGCCAGGGAAAGCAGGCCATGTCATGCAGGTGGGGATGTGGCATCCAGGGGGAGGTGGCCATCTCTCCCTTCCTGTAGAGAAGGTCTCACAGCTGATTCTTTGGATAAAGGCCCAATAGAGCCCTCTTGCCCCTGCTGGGTGTGGAGGAGTCCCTGGAGCCATCTGTGGGCCAAGGACTCTTGGGCAATGAGTTGGCTGTTTACAAAGCTCCACTGTAATCCCATGCCAAATGGGCAGCAAACATGTGGGCTTTTATCAGATGAGTGAAGGGTGCAGCAGGGTCGCTGAGACCTGCCTACAGCTCCAGAGCCTGTCCCTTGGTCCTGGGTTCCTGTTGTCTTGCAGCTGTAGCTCTGCAATGGGCTCTGGGGCCACAGAGGCTGGGGAGGTCGCCCCGTGGGATGGGCGCCCCAGACTGGTCCGGGTGTGCCGCATCTTCTCCCTGTGTGGCTCAACTGCTCTCACCTCATCACCTCTCAGATGCTAGGGTCTCCCGGAAGGGCACGTGCAGATAGATGAGGGGGGTTGTAGCTTTTATGCTTTTCCATTTTTTTTAACAAAATGAAAATATCTCATCACGATACTGGGATGGAGATTGTGAATATTCTGATACATAATTTCAAGTAATTTCTCTGTGGGCAAGAATCTTTTTTTGAAATTAAAAGGTTAACATATAATTGTACAAATTTATGAGGTACAGTGTGAAGTTGCAAGATTTACACTTTGTGGAATAATGAAGGACCTTTAAGAATAAATGACCATTAGGGGCAGGGACTCTGGAGCAGATTACCTGGACTCAGATGTGGGCTGTGCTAGTAATTAGCTGTGTGACCATGGGAAAATTACTTGACCAGTCCTGAGCTTTATTTTCCTCCTTTGTGAAAGGCGTATAATGGCAGTTCCTAGCTTAAAGGTGTGAGGATTCAGTGAACTATTAGTGGAAATGATTTGGAGTGGTGTTCAGTGATAGGGATTATTGCTATTGTGGTTGGCCGTATTGAGTATATTTTGTTTGCTAGCTGTATGCCGAGATCTTTGCAGGAATCATCTCATTCAGTCCTTGAGGGCTCATCAGCCCTCTGAGTTTAGTTTTACCATTATCTGCAACTGGGCTGGGGTTGTGGCTCAATGGAGCTGCACTTGCCTCGAAAGAACGAAGCCTTAAATTTGATCCCCAGTACCAGAAAACAAAACACACACACACACACACACACA
>NW_022900936.1:70692218-70704043 GCF_012274545.1 Fukomys damarensis | reverse complement strand
CAAAAAAAAAAAAAAAAAAAAAAACACCAAAAAATTATCTGCGATTTACAAACGAGGATCTGAGGCTTGGAGAAATATGGTAACTTGCCCATGCCATATAGAAAAGAAATGGTAGGGCCACAATTTGAACTCCTATAAATTTAACTGCATGCCTGCCCTCCTATCCAGTAGGTGGAGCCACCCTTGTTAGGTTGATTTCCTGTGCAGAGTCAATTCTGGGGACTCTTGCTTGACTCTCCATTTAAACTGGTCATGGTGGTGCACACCTACAATCCCAGCTTGGGAGTCTGAGGCAGGAAGATCACACGTTTGAGCCTAGACTGGGAAACCGACAACTTATCGAGACCCTGTCTCAAAAAACCAAAAAGGGCCGGGGTGTGGCTCAGTGGTAGAACACTTTCCCAGAATGTTCCAGGCATCACATCCTGAGTTCAATCTCCAGTACTGCAAGGGAAACAACAACAACAAAAAGATTCTCCTATTTAGTGATGTGATCTCCATCAAAGCCATGAGGCACCTGGGGAAGACCTTTTGAAGAACTCCCACCAGCTGGTTAGCAGCGTGGGAAGGCATGGGCTCTGGGCTGCAGATGGTGCTGACCAGTGCTCTCTCTGCCCCTAGGACATCGAGAAGACCATGAGCACCGCTCTGCATGAGTTGCGGGAACTCGAGAGGCAGAACACAGTCAAGCAGGCGCCAGATGTGGTGCTGGACACCCTGGAGCCCCTGAAGAACCCTCCGGGCCCTATCAGCTCGGAACCTGCCAGCCCCCTGCACACCATCGTCATCCGAGACCCCGATGCCGCCATGCGCCGCAGCAGCAGCTCCTCCACCGAGATGATGACCACCTTCAAGCCAGCCCTGTCTGCCCGCCTGGCCGGTGCTCAGCTGCGCCCGCCCCCCATGCGGCCAGTGAGGCCAGTAGTCCAGCATCGGTCTAGCAGCAGCAGCAGCTCAGGGGTGGGTAGCCCAGCTGTGACACCCACTGAGAAGATGTTCCCCAACAGCACCACAGACAAGTCGGGCACCATGTGACCTGGTGGAGGGGTGGCATCGCTCGGGCCCACTGTGGTGCACTGTGGCTTAGGGTGGCCTCCGTGGCTGCCCTTGCTTCCCAGCGATCCTCCCGGCCTTGGAGGGCAGAGCCCGGGAGGTCAGCCTGGGAGAGTGTGCATCAGTGGAGAACCAAGGCCCAGGCATTAGCTGCAGCTCACGCTCAGCTGTGTGAATCCCACAGCCCTCCAGCGTGCAGACAGGCACTCCGAGGAATGCTAGAGTGGGAGCAACCCCAAGTACACTTCCCCAAGATGGAGGCCGAATGCTAGACAGCACCTCTCGTATACCGTACTGGAAATTATTCTCTCAGCAGTCTCTGTGCGTGTGTGTGTGTGTGTGTGTGTGTGTGTGTACATGTGCATATATACTCATATGCACGTGTCGTAGGTGTGGGTGTGTTTGTATATATATATATTTATGCATCGATATACATATACTAGATCTGGACATACACACATGCTAAATGTATATAGTATTTCCTTTTTCTTTTTATGAAACTTAGATTTACCTCAGACCCATGCCACCAAACATCTCCCGCTGTTATTTGGTGGGATTTGCAGGGACTTCTCTGGGAGGACTTAGAGGCCCCACAGTAACTGCGAATGAAGCAATATACCACTTAACATGCAGAAAAACAAAAACATTCTCTCACTGTCTCCAGAAGTTGTGGCCTTCCAGAACAGTCTGGCCCTACAGGATGGGTGGGGCAGGCTGTAACCCAAGCAGGCTGCTCCTACAGGTGGGGAAACCTTCATAGAAAACCCTCAGTCCACCCCAGAGACCTTGCCCTTCCACTAAGAGGCCAAGGCCAACTCTATCCCAAAAGCACCAGAGGAGGTTGGCGGGAAGAGGCCTGACCGCGCATCCTTGTGTTCATGTGTAGAACGGGCCACAGTGAGAACCTGGCCCTGTAATAGCAGTGTTACACGTGGTTGAAAAAAGAAAAAAATACCGTGGTGTGGAATACTTCAAATCCTAGAAATGCTGTAGGAATAAATCTGTGGTAACTATAGAGATTTAACTTATATCATCTTCAAAATATTTAATTTTTCTTTTCCTTGTTCTAATCATACTGTGTCAGATTTGGAACTAAACAGGTGAGGAGGCTTTGGAGCTCATTGTTTTCATTTGAAGCCAGATGTGACGCCCTTTGGCCCATGCCCTCCTGCATGCAGCTCGGGAGCCCCCAGTGCCCAGTTCAGACCGGATGCTGCTGAGGGGTGACCCTTGGCAATTTCTGTGCTAGAGATCACCTGTGGTTGAGTTTCTGGGAGTGAAGTAGCTTTCCACCTTCCTTTCCCTCCATCGTCACCCACTCCCTGTAGAGCATTTACTGTAGATGAAAATGTGGCGAGAGACACAGGGGTGTGATTGGCAAGTAAAATGAGCAAGGCTTTTTGCCCCTTGGCTAGATAAAGGCCATTTGACTTGCTCTTGTTTGATTCCATTTTACCTCCTTTTTTGAACTCTGTTTTCCAGAAATAGGCTGTTTCTGGATAATGGAACCCAGGCAGACCTGAGGCTACTAGGACCACTTTCACTTACTCGCTTATGCCAAGCTGAGGTCTCTTCTCTATTGAGCTCAGCCCCGCCGGCCCGGGGCTTGGAATCTAAAGTCCCAGCCCAGTTCACTTAGGAGCTATGTGACTTGGGGTGCGTCCCTGTACCAGTGAGCCTCACTTCCCCCATTAAAGGAGGCTAACAAAGATCAGGTGGAAGTAAGCCAGCTGGGTAGAGTGGAAAGCATTGTGGTCTTATTATCATTAGGAAGGTGAGTCTTTCAGATCTGAAAACATCCAGAACTTCTTTTGAGAAGTGAGCAGTGGAAGTTTCCTACCAGCTTATTGAGACCCCAAAGCCCTTACATCTCTGTGTCCTGCAGGTGCTTACAGCCCTTACCCATTGGATTAGCTTTCATCTTCTCCTGTGGTTCTGCTTTGAAAGGTAAACACACAGAAAGAGAGACCTGTGAGCTCTAATAGCTGGATGTGGGGGTAGAAAGCCATCCTACCTTGTCTGTAGGATTGGCACTGAGCCCAGATCATGGGAAGAGGACTTGGGAAAGGGCACACATGAGAATGCCAGGGAGGGCCCAAGGATGGACATGTCCTCTTGTTTTGCCTGCAGCAATTAACGTTTGGCTTTTAATCCTGGATCTGAAAAGTCCTCTGCCTTTGAGCATAGAAAGATATCCCCAATCGCTTCTCGGCCTTTTGGCTAAGATCAAGTGAAAGATATCCCCATTTCCCAGAGAGTAAGGCCTGGGGGTTTACCCACAATTTGACGGGTGACTGCGAGTTGGGGCTAAGTCAGACTCAGAAAGTCATTCATTTGCAAGGATGCTGCGCTGTTCAGCCAGGACACAAGGCTTCTCGTTGTTATCCCAGAGACACTCTTGGCCCATGCCCTCCTGCATGTAGCTTGGGAGCCCCCAGGCAAAATTCTGCCATGAATATCAGATGAAAAGTAAAAGTTTGAGTAGGCAAATGTGTTGTCTGTCACACCAGTCAGGCTGTGTGCTTTTTCTCTGAATTGACTGATTTCGTTTTTCCTTACTGACAACAGACCCATTTCCCAGAAATACCTGAAAACAGAGCCTTAGCTGTTTTCTTTGAGCACCTACTTTTTCCCCATTGGGAAATGCTGGTGCGTTCACATTTCAGGGAGAGTGCACACAGATGGCAGGTGCCTCCCCACTTACCCAGCCCAGATCTGAGCCTGACGCAGAGCAGTGGAAAGCTGCCCCCTCCTCATCTGGCACTCTGCATGTCTCCACCCTCCATACCACTTGGCCTTACCAGGCCCACCGAGCGTTGGCATTCTCTCCCCAACTCCTGCCTGTTTTAATCCACTATATATTGCTGTATTTGCTTAAATGCTGGAAAGTAACTGTTAAAATGTGAAACTGTAATTTTTTAAAGGCTACAATTAAATTATAGCCAATACCACTTACCAAATCTTTGCACCTAGTAGATAGATCAATGTAAAAACAAATACCAGAAACCTAACTGTACAGTAAGTGTGGGGGAAACGTAGTAACCTAGTTAGTAGTCCTCAATATAACTAATTGTACAAGGGGGAGTGCTGTTTACCTACTTGTTCATCACCATTATTGAAAGCTGTACTGACCAGTTAGTTGATAACGGGCATTTTCTTTTCTTTTTCCTTTTTTGGGCTTCATGGAATGATTTCTTAACCTTCAATTTACCCCTAGGTCAAGCCTTTGTTTTTCTGTGTAACTGATGTCCAGTCTGTTTTAGGAATGAACCAGCAAGATGTTCATTTAAAACTGACCAAAGACAATTAATTCCTGGTCTAGTTTCCTGGGCCACCTGGTCCTGCTGCCACAAAAGACCTTTCTGGGATAAAATTGAGAACAAGCCGTGCTTTCACCCCGCTCTCCCTCCCCACCCTCCCTTACTTCCTTTTCCTCTTAAAGTGCTGCTCTGAGCTGTGGGATTCTATGAAAAATCCTTGCCTTTCCTTGTTTTCAGTGCTAACGATTTCTCACCTCAAAGCGCCTTTTGAACCCTGGGCAGAGCGCACAATCAGGGGGAATTGTGGGCTTGGGAATTAGACTTGGGAGTCTTTTCTCTGAAGTCTCCAGGGGCCAGGAGAGAAATGGACTCCCAAGGGATGGATGGTTTCTATTCGTGAAGAAACTGGAGTGGGAAGAGACACAGGGAAACTTAGCCATCCTTTGGCTACCACCTGGAACCAGCAGTTCAGAGATCTGCCTTATAAACATTTAAAACTGGCTTTGCTACCCAAAAGGGAGCCAGTGTGGGGCCAGACTTCCTGCTCTGCCGGCATCCTTCGAGTGCCTTGGCGGGTTTATCTCTCTGTCAGGAGGTGTGGATGCATGTGGAGGACTTCTCATGGCTTGGTCATGCATGTCGCACATGGAGAAGACCCCAAGGACTAACATGATGGCTCTTCCTCTCAGTCTCTATTCCTCGCTTTTCAAATGTCAGATGGTTCCATACTAGAGCAAAGGCCTCCTTCTCCTGAGGAGCCCAGAAAGATCCTGGCTGGCTCACAGCCATGAAGGTGGGCCCTGCCCAGTACAGAGGGGAAGGGGCGGTGGGGAGGGAAGGCAGAAAGGGGTGAGCAGGTGTTGCCTGGCTGATTTTCTGCTATGCAGAGCAAATGCTGACATTTCATGTCGACTTCCTTGGCTCTCTGGGGACTCCTCCCTCCTGAGCAGCCATGTAGAAAAATCCCCCACTTACCCAACGCTGCCAGGGAGGCTGAGAAAGGACTTTGCTTTCAGGTCCGAGTCCTCCTGGCCTCTCTGAGGTCGATCTGCCAGGGTCCCATTGTCCCATCCTCTGGGGTGGCCAAACGGCCATTGCTGCCCCCGGCTGACATCTGTCTGTGTGAACTGTCCCAGGCAACAACAACAACAACAAAAAAAAAAAAAAAAAAAAAAAAAAATAAAAAAAAAAAAAAAAAAAAAAAAAAAAAAAAAAAAGAAAAGAAAAGAAAAAGAAAAAGAAACAAAGCTGTTCCTTGAACCCAAACAACCTGAGTGCACTTTTCCTTCCTTAGACAGAAGCTGAGCCTGGCTGGAGTTCTGCTCAGGCCCACGTTCCCGGCAGTGTGACTGTTTACATGGTTTGGCAGTAGGTTTGGTTCTGATTGCTTCAGAGTGGCTGGTCTATTTTGTTTCCTTTGGTTTCCTTCCTCCCCAAATTGTGACAGGAAAAACAAACCAAAACTACCCTCGGAAATTGCTGGTTGCCTGTCCCCATGTGATAAGTGTTGCCCTCTTCTGGGTATTGTTTCTCTATCTTCCACAAACGCCCGTCCTCCTGTAGAGTGTCTGACTGGATCCTCTGTTTCGTATTCTGATGGTGCCTGCTGGTTTGACGTGGAGCTCTCCTGTGAAATAAAACAGCTTAACTTTTCTCAGACATGCTCAGGTGGTCTTTGAAAGAGCGTGGTGGCACGTGGTGGGTGGGGAGGTCCCAGCTGAGCCATCCGCTCTGTCTGCAGGCTTCTGGGGAACGGCCTTGGTAAGTTTTCAGCATGGACCCAGCACAGTGAAGGCCAGGTTACAAAGAAAAGCACTTTAACTGTAGAGCTAAGTGAAGAAGGTAACCTTTGAGGGACTGCTGGGAAAACAGGAGCTGGAAATGTCAAAGCAAAGGCAGGTGGAGAGCAGAGCTACCATGGTCAGGAAAGGTTTTTAAAAATGCAGAATCCACTTCCAGAGGTCAAAGGAGACCGGTGTCCAATGTCAAGGCATAGCAACATGTTAGAATTTCTTGTCTAACCACAGGATGTAGTCTCCTGGACTTTTTTTCTTGTGCCTATGTACCATTTATTGACCACCTGCCCTGTCTCAGGCACCAGAATAACTATGTACATGCATTTTCTTGTCTAATCCTCAACACGGCCATTGAAGGAGAGTACCATCACCATACTGCTGAGAAATGGGGGTTCCAAGTGGCTAAGGGACCTCCCAGGTCTAGGCTAGGAGGAGAACTTGAAGTCAGTCTTTCTGACTCTGAAGCCACGTTCTGTACAGCAGCACCATCCTGCCTCCTGCCCTGGGAGGGCCGCGTGATGCAGGTGCTTGCTGCCTGCTCAGTCACAGAAGACCCCTGGGCCTGTCTTTTCTGAGGAAGCCCCTGGTGGATTTTTGTGCCACAGCATCTTTTCGGAAGAGGATGAGGCCTCTTTCCAGCCCAAACACCTCGTTCATGTCCATCCGAGCCATCCACCTCTCAGTGGTCATCTCTTGCTAATTTCAGACTCCTCTGCTCTGAAACCTAAGAGGCTGTTTTCTGCACATCCCATAACTAGTTACCTACTCATGGCCACAGCACTCAGTCAAGAGCCCCAAGTTAGAAGTCTTTCCTTTATTTGAAAAACAAGTATGAACAACTTTTAATGTAACTTGCCCCAAATTAGGTGAAGAGACACAGATGGATGGGCCCAGTCTCTACCGTCCAGTTCTCCAGGTGCACACAGTTTAATCACACAAATAACAATCTCAGACTTCTATAATCAACTTGATCAATATTGAGCCTCAGGTGATCACAGATGTTTAAGTGACCGAGGAAAGAGGGGAGCAAGTTCCAGCTCAGCCCAGGGCCACTTACTTAGACCCTGCCTCAAAATGAAAAATAAAAAAGAAGTGGGGATGTAGCTCAACGCAAAGACCCTGGGTTGTATCCCCAGTACCACCACAGAAAGTAAAAGAGAAAGAAAAGAAAGGAAAAGAAAGAAGAAAGAGAGAGGAAGGAAGGAAGGAGGAAGGAAGGAAGGAAGGAAGGAAGGAAGGAAGGAAGGAAGGAAGGAAGGAAGGAATTGAGCTGCAGGTCCTTCCCTAATGCAGCGCATGGGACGCAGTAGATAAATGTGTCTAACCAAGCTCTGGAGTGGTGTCAATTTGCCCCAGACTTTGTATCAGGAAAGGGCAGTGGCCCAAGGGAAATCATGAGCAATGTCTTCACCCTACAGATCCCGGAGACATAATAATGGTGATAATAATAATAATGGTGGTTATGTAGCCATCAGTAGCAGTAGGAAAATATTCGTGCAAACACACTAAAAACTTGCCAAGGGCTCCAGTTTCACTTGATGATAAAGCTAATGCTCATCAAATATATGTTGTGTGTCAGACACTGTAGAGAGGCCTCACAAGTCTTGCTTTGTGGAGTCCTTACAGCCACCTGCAGAGGTAGATGCTCACTGCCTCTCTGCTTCCCATCAAGGACACAGATGCTCAAAGAGTTTGAGACCAGGATTCCATAGCTGATCTGGCTCTAGAGCCCAAATCTGTTCCTTCTGCAGCCTGTGTATAAGGCAAAGCTTAGGAACCACTTTCTGGTTTAGCCCGTACAGGCCAGTCAGGATGCTGTAGTCCCCATGAGCCTCATTGTTGGGAGATCTGATTGCCATGATAACTGCCTGCAGCATAGTCTATCCCCGTTTCTCCCAGGGACCTGTAGTGGCTTCTTGCATCAGTGTCTTTTAAACCCTGACACTGAGTAGAGTAATTATCATTATTGATTCTTTGCATTAGTGCCGCATTTGTCTTAACCACTGTGAGAATGCTTTCCGTTTTCTTGTTTTTTGTTTTCAAAGAACATACAGGTGTGTATTAGGTGGGATGTCCATCGCACTGATAGAAAAGCTGAGGATCAGACAGCATACAGGAACTGGTTTGAGTCCAGGACCGGAGAGAGGGAGAGAAGCCTCTGGCTCTCTTGGCCCCTGACCCAAGCTCCTCCGTCCTTGTCACTCTTCTACACCCACACCTAGCATGTCCACTGCTGTACCACATACCTACTGCCCAGGGGCAGCTTGTCACTGGGTGAGCATGGCTCCAGCCCTGACTTGTATCAGTCAACTAACCTGGCCAATGAACTTTCTGAACCTCTACTGCCCCAAGAGCAAGGTACTAACAAGAGTTCTTCTTCCCGGGGAGTAGAGTCTAGAAAAAGGATGATCTGCGTGGCTTGTTGGCCACCTGAGCACTTCACAAATGCTGCTGAGCTTGTCCCCACTTGCCACTGTTCATCCGCTTCCTCCCTATCTTCTGTGGAGACAAGGAGAGGACTGCTGGCATCTGGTCAGTGGCTGGACCAAGTTAACTTTAAGGAAAAAGCTTGATCTGACTTCCACCATTCACTGGCTGCCACCTTTGGAGTGAGCCTCTTTCCCGTACACAACCAGGGGCTTAGGGAGCTGATCTCAACTATTTCTTCCAGTTCTGAGGGCGCCCTTAGTGCCTTGGCAGAGGGCTGAAGAAACACAAGGGTGGGGTCTATCATCCACAGGGCTGTGCTTTCTAAAGGGAGCAGCCCATCGTCCTTGGGCCATGGTATCCCACCCCAGCCACACTGGGCTGCTGACCCAAGCTACTGATAGTGAGAGGCCTTTGTCTTGCCTCCATGCCTTTTTTCCCCCACAGAATGTTTTGTTCTAGAAATGTAACAGTTTGTGCTGCTGGGGCTCCTGCCCAATGTATCAAAATGTTTTGTAACTGAACTTCTGAGACCTGTCAGGAATGTTCCATTAGCTCTGCCCCCTTACAGGAATGTTCTGTTAAGCTCCGCCCCTTACAAAAATGTTCTGTAACCTCACCCCTCTGCTTCTGTGAGAGTACTCACCTACCCTGTAGATCTCTCTCTAAGAAGGTTCTCATTTCTGGCAGAGCACACAAACTTCAGAGTAGGAACTCCTCCGAGAGCGATGTTGGATTCTCCAGTCTTCACATTGTGATAGCCATGACCCAGAGCTATAACACTGAGCTGTAGCACTCAGCTGTGCCTCAGCTGTGGCATGTGGCTGTGGCATTGAGCTGTAACATTTGGCTATGGCACTGAGCTGTTCTGCTTTGGCACAACAGTAGCGATGGAGGAAGTGCCCTTAGGGCTGAGGGAGTTGGTGAGTACATACATGACCTCTCCTCCAAATCCGAGCGGAAAGTAACGAGGTGACTGGACAGGTCGGCAGGAGGAGCAGAGAAGGAAAGCCTACAGTGGTGAGGAGGCAGGGGACGGAGAGGGGCTCTTGTGGGCTGTGGGGGCAGTGTGGTCATGAGTGCTGAGAGGCTGTGAGCATGAGAATGATGGCAACGGAGGGAGGGAAGGAGGATGCCAAAGCCGTTGGTCCCTGGGGAGCCAGTGTGGAACCTGTACCAAGGACCTACACTCAGTCCTAATGGTGCGAATTGAGTGGGTATCAGTGTTTCTCAAGTAAAAGGGCAAAGCAGAAGTGGCAAGGATGACCAAGGTCTCTGTACCTGAGCACTTCCTGTGCTCCCAGCTCTTTCAAACTGAAAGGCCGGCTCCCCAAGAGTCCCCACTGCCTACAAAGTAGATACTGTTGTCACTGTGACTCACCTGGGAACGAATAGCCCAGAGGTGTTAGGTCTAATGCCATAGGACACTGCCAGGACTTCACAGTGCTGTGGTTCAGATCCAGGCCGCATGATTACAGTGCTGCTCTCTGCCCTTCTGCCCTGGGCATGGCTGGGAGCAGAAGGCAGTATAGAATGGTGAATTTTGCCAGCCTGGGAGCATGTGACCCAACATATGTCCCCTGGGACCCTGTTGCCTGGCCCTGGGGAACTGAAGGTAGGGGTGCTGCTCACACAGCCCCCAAGAAGGAACAGGATGTCTTCCAGCTTCCCCCAGGTTGTCCTGCCCAAGGCCACATCCAGGCCTGCCCATTGGAAAGTTCCTAGAGAAAAGAGGTGAGTGGGAAGAGGGGGAGCCCTGCTAGGAACACCCTGCTGGACAGTTTCCCTGCTCCAAAGCAGTGAGGTGTAGAAAATCCCATATCGGCCATGGCCCATGTGGCTACAAGAACCTGCTGTGGAAGGGAGTGAGGGATGGGGAAGAGGCTACTTACAACCACAGTTTGTGTTTCAGTGAAGGGAGGGAAGTCCTCAGGCCTTTCCAGGCATCCAGGGAGCCCAGTCTGGGATCCAGTTCTGAGCTGTGCTGAGCCTCAGCCTCGATTCCTCCACGATCAGGTGCAAACCTTCCAGGCCCCGTGAGGCTGAAATCCCATCTCCTAACCACCAAGCTCCCAAGGCCCAATGGGACCTGCCTACCCTCTCCCCGCTCCATGCCCCATCTCCAGACCTTTCCTTGCTGAGGGCTCCGCCCCCGCTCACCGTCTGCCAGGACCCTTTCCCAGGCTTCCTGCCTCCTTTTTTCCCTTCCATGGTCTGCTTCAGTGTGACTGCTTCCAGATTCCCATACCATACACCCTGGGGCCAACCCCACCTTGGTCCCCTTCAGGCTAGAATGTTTTATTTTCCTCATTGCACTTATCATCAGCAGATTTTATTGTATTTGCCTACTTATGAAATGTTTCCTCCCCCGACCCTGACCTAGAATGTAAGTCTCAGAGAACCTGGGATTTTGTGTATCTGTCCACACTATCTCCTGGCAATCTCTGGACAATGGTATGGCACTTAGCACATGGTAGGTGCTCAGTAAGCAACTCATGGGCGAAACGAGTCTCTTGTCACAGCTGGGAGCAAAAGCTGTTTCAGAGTGAGGTGCGCTGGTCATTCCCCGTGTCCACTCCTTGAATGAATAGCTCTGGAGTTCCTACTGCACACCACACACAGCCCTGAACACAGTCCTGGGGACGTGGCCGTGAGCAAAACCTCTGGGGAGTTCATGGTCAAATGCTGGGATCAAAATGACAACAGAATGGGAAACCTGATGATATGGGGAGGGTGCTGAGCTCTGCCCCTGGCTGGGAGGTTGGGGCAGGGGAAGCTTCAGGGAAATAGAAACCTGAGAAATCCAGCCTATGAGGTGTGACAGAAGGTTTGTAGGGGTGGCCAGGACCACTGCCAACAGAGGGAAGGGATGGAAAAGGACGCAGGCTGGACCCCAGGTGAGCAATGTGCTCAGGGATGAGTCTGCTGAGGAGAAGTGGGGGGTCCCTTGGGAGGTCTGCAGAGGGGCCAGGGTGGGAATTGTGAAATAGAAACCTGAGAAATCCAGCCTATGAGGTGTGACAGAAGGTTTGTAGGGGTGGCCAGGACCACTGCCAACAGAGGGAAGGGATGGAAAAGGACGCAGGCTGGACCCCAGGTGAGCAATGTGCTCAGGGATGAGTCTGCTGAGGAGAAGTGGGGGGTCCCTTGGGAGGTCTGCAGAGGGGCCAGGGTGGGAATTGTGAAGTTGTTCTAAGTGCAGTTAAGAGGCCACTGGAAGGTTTTTTTTTTTTTTTTTTTTTGTTTTTTTTTGTTTGCTTGTTTATTGTTACTGGGGATAACCCAGGCC
>NW_022900936.1:70686409-70692010 GCF_012274545.1 Fukomys damarensis | reverse complement strand
CATTAAATTCATACATTAGGAAAAATATTTATTTATTATTATAATTTTTATGCAAAAGAAGAAACAGGCTGGTAGAATGAGTTGCTTAGGTGCTTGGCTCCTAAGAAATAAGAAATTGTGAACTAGCTCAGATTAGTTCTAGAACCTTTTCCTTTGCCATATTTCCAAGATTATGTTAATTATTTGATTCTTGAAATAAATATGTTGCATTCACTTATATTTCTGAGGTTCTTTGCTCCTTTAATGCTTTTCACTGGAAGGTTTTTTTTTTTTTTTTTATTCTGTTTTGTTTTGATTGCTTGTTGATTGTTACTGGGGATTGAACCCAGGACCTTTGAGCTACAGATCCAGCCCTTTAGTAACGTTTTTCCAACTTCTGAGACAGGGTCTTGCTAAGTCACTGAATTGTGATCCTCCTGCCTTAGCTACCTAGAATGCTGGTATTATAGGTGTGTGCCACCATTCCCAGTTTGGAAGGTCTTCATTTTGCCCTCCACCTTTTGAGATAGGGCCTTGTCATATTGCTCAGTTGCCCAGGCTGGGCTGGAAGGTATGATTGACCCTCCTGCCTCAGCCTTCCAGAGTGCTGGAATTACAGGCCTGAACCACTATACCTGGCTTCCATGGGAAGGTTTCTATGAGAGTATTACTCGATCCCTTTCACTGTGGCTTCTTGACTGGCCACGGCTGCTGTTTGACAAGGGATGGCCCAGGTGAAGCACTATGTGGAGCCGTGATACAGACTGGCCACAGTTTCCGGCCAGAGCGGGCCCACCTCTCTTCACCTGCAGCTGATGAAGAGGAGGAGGAATCACTGCCTATGAGCCTCAAGCCCAGTCTCTGCTTTGCTCCTGCTTCTAGCTTTTCTTTTTCTTTCATCCAGACATCCGAGCACACCACCCGACCCTTAGGGACTTCGTGGGATTCTTCCCCAGCTGGAGACCCATCCCCATGGAGCAGGACGAGGCCTGGCTTTCCCAGGAAGTGCACAGACCTCATCACATATGAAACACAGCTCCTTAACTGAACCTGGACTTTCTCCGCCCACCTCAAATCTCTTGAACGATAGGGCAGCCTGTTGTGTGAGAGATACACTAAGTAGACCATAGTCAATTACAAGGAACAAGACCCCAACTCAGCCCAGCCTAAATGAAAGGCGTACTTTGTGGGCCTGTGAGTGAGCAGTCCAGGGTAGAAGAGGATTCTGGGAGGCTCGATCAGGTGTCTCAAAGGTGTTGGCAGGAGGACTGGGTTCATACAGTCCATCCCTGCTTTTCTCCATACTGCGGCCTGGGGCTGACTTCCCAAGGGGTAGTAGAGATGGCCCAGAGCAATCTCCGGCTTCGATCCTAGTACTTGGTGACACTGGCAGAAAGAAGAATACTTGTTCTCAAGGGCTGGGCCGAGGTCCTAGGACTTTCTGATTGGCATAGAGTGAGCTCACTATGAATCAGTCACTGCATGGAGAGCCAGTCTTCTGTATTAGCACCTCGTGTGGGCTTGCTTTCAGGACCATGGCTGGAACACAGAAAACTCTCAATACATGTGGCTGCTATCATTATGATCGGCTTTTTGGAGAGTTCTAATTTCAGTGTCCCCCTCCCCAAACCGAACTGGTTATTTTGCCAACTGATCTTGGGGCCTTCACGTAAGTTGGACAGTTGATGGCCTGCTTCTACCCTGCAGCTCCAAGGAGCAACACTTACACAGGAAAATACATCTGTGCCCAGCACTATTCAAACAGTTCCCATGGACCTTGCAAAGGAAAAGCTATCAGGCATCAACTATTCCTAGCCCTATGAGGTGTGGAGAGGAAAAGCAACTTTCCCAAGTCCATGCAGTTGATAAATGGTACACCCAAAGCATATAGGTCAGCTCACACAGCCCAGCTCCCTGAAATCCCCAGTACATTCTTTCTTTTCGCTGTACCTACCTGGCCAAGGTCTTCCTGCCAATGTGGTCTGACATAGACATTGGGGCCTAACAGACCCAGGAGCACAGAGCCTCCTGGTGGCTGCTCCTTCCTGGCTTCCAAACAGCTACACATGGCCCAGGAGGGAGGTATGGAGAATTTGACCCGTTGCCCTATAGGCCCAGAAATACAGGACCCTGTACATAGTCACAACACATTAAACTCCAGATAAATGAAAGACTGCGAGATGAAAGCGGCGATCGTCCAACTGGGGTTCCTCCTCCGCCTTAGTCCACATCCAGCCCGATACTGTGCTGCCCCCAGGTGGTCATTTGTAAGATGGCAGGCAAAGGAAGCAGAATAATTTTAATGATTTTGAAATTTATGGAACAGCACAAACTAGTATAACTAGCCCATTCTATTTGAAGCTAGATTTAACAACTATTTATGTTTTTCTGCATTTTATTTGCCCTTTTAAAAATTTTAAGTAAGTTACCATCATCCTGAAATACAATAGCTTACATCTCTACCAATGGTATTTTCAACATAGTGACAATCTCTTCACACACTGAATAGAGTAAATGATTTTATGACATCATATAATGCTTAAAAGTCAACATTCTCTGATTGCTCCCAAAGTGCCCACTTCCAAAGCTGCTCTTCTTCTGTGACAACAACTGGCCTGGTGATGTTGGGTCTGATGGAGATCTGTATCCCTGGGAACCACCCGCCCAGTGGCTTCCTGTTGCTGATGATTGCTGAATAACACATCATTAGGAGGTGGAAAATGGTGATTTTGTGCTTTTTTCATTCCTCCTATACTTATTAGCAAAGTCTCACCAACAAGGGCTAGGATTTCCCTAAAACATAGTTCATCCTGGAAGGGAAGTGTAAGCGCCTAATTCCTTCCACTCATCTATCAAGAGTGACATGACAACTGCCTCCTGTGGCAGCAGATGAAACTCAGGATAAATTTCTGACTTTTAAAATATTTGATGCATGTCAATCAGTGGCAATCAATGTGGTTTTTTGTTTGTTTAGCTGCTTAAATCAGTGAAAGCAACTTCAAACTGAATCTCGTATCCTGTAATTTTGACAACTTCCTTATTTAGGAGCACAAAATGCTCCAGATTCACCTCTCACCCTATCCTGCTGCAGACCTAAATGAGCCCTGATTCCTTTGACTGGGGACCACATCCAGAGCCCGAGATCCCCACAGCTTGCTAAGTGGGAGAGCTGAGATTTGGATTCAGGTGGTCTGAGTTCAGAGCTGGTGCTCTTGATCTCCATGAACTCTGCTGAATAACACTTATCAGTGAGCATAGTAGTAATAATGAGAATGATAACTAGAACTCACACTGCCATATGGGGCCACTCACCTGTTGTCCAGCGCTCTAGTGCCTTCTGGTGTTTTAAGAAGACTAAGCTCTTGTAGCAGCTCTTGGAGGTAGGGTTATCACCCTGCTTTTACAAAATAATTAAGTCCCTTAGTTACTATAAACTAGGTGGTTGGTGAGGATCAATTCTGTCTCCTTGCAACAGCTCCTTGGTCTGCTCCCTGAGCCCCTGGCACTCCCTGTGTCAGAGGCCTATTTGGTATCTCTCTAGATAACTCCCCGGGTGATCAAGTGGCTGCATCTGTTATACTCACGGGTGTACTGGACCACAGAGGGGCTGGGTTCTATCTCCTCAGGAACCCATGGTTGGGGCTCTGCCATGAGAGGTCAGTCTGATTTGGTGTCCCCAAAGGGTCACTCAGTGCTCCCAGGAGAGAGGCAGACTGCAAAACTAAACAGCCTTTCTGATCCAGTTTTGGTGTGGTCTAGGCACCAGGATTGGGGGGGCGGGTGGCCTGGCAGAGGACTCAGCTACATCTGTTTCCACTTGTCCAGCGGGGGGCTACTTCCTTGAAGGAGAAGCAGATAAGATCCTATAGAAACCATAGGTGCCCCAAGATGCTGGGAGCAGACCAGAGATCAGCATAGTAGTTAAAGAGAACAGAAGGGCCTCTTGAGTCAGCTATGGGGGCTGAGAGGGGCAAACAGGATGGGGGCTTCCCAGCTGGGCTCCAGGAGAGCAGAAGATCCTGTGGAGGGTCACACTTCTCTTTCACAGGGGTCCTGCAGGTGGGTTGTGGCCAGGGTTGGCTGAGCTGATCTCTGCAGAAAGCAGGGGTTTGGCTGGGGCTGGACAGACCGGCTCACAAGTTTTTAGGTGGCTTGACATCTTGCTTCTGTGTCCACGCACACAGCCAGAACTTGTTCACATGGCGGCAGTTAGAAAGTTGGGAAAAGCCCTGAGTCCCAGTACTTTGCAAACTTCTGCCTTTGTCACTTTAATGTCCTGGCCAAAGAGAGTCACAAGATCAAACCCAGATTTGAGGAGCAGAACAGCAGACCTCTTGGCTGATGGAAGGAGAAACTTTATAAAGAAGCGTGGAAGCAGGAAAAGAATCTGTAGTCATTCTTGCAATCTGCATACTAATAGGCACACAGTCCTTTTTCTGCACATAGCACCCCAGTGTTCCTTCAGGAACCCCCGCCTGGTCACTCACCCTAGACAGTCTGAGGCAGCATGATTTGTTCAAGGATGGGCATGTGACTCAATTTTGGCCAGTGAAACTGAGTCCTGGTACTTCTGCTTGGCACTATTGGGAATTGGGTACTTTGTGCTCAGGCAGCTTTGCTAGTGAAATTTATGTCTCAGGTTTCTGGAGGCTCTGTTTTGGAAGGTGGGTGTTGCCCACCCGAGCATTAAGTCAACACCCTGGAAGGCAGAGCTAAGGATCAAGAAGGATGGAGAGGGAAGAGAGACTGTCTAATGAGTATGGGTCAAGCCATTCTTGTACTCCTGTTACATGAGCTAACACATCATTGTCCCTCTCTGGGGACGTCGTAGGTCCTCAAAATATTTGCTGTCAGGTTCCACAGGAAGGGCTGGTCCCTGCCAGGAAGAGGCTGTGGTGAAGCAGGGCAAAGCTCCCAGAGGTGGTCAGCTAACCTGGGTGGAGCAGTAGATGGCCACAGTCAGTACTTACACCAGGACTTGTAGGCCTGAGGGCAGGGGCTTGTGTGGAGAGGGTCCAGTGAACACAGGCAAGGCCATGTCTAGAAGGATTTAGGATGAGGGCCTAGTCTGAGGGTGCAGGCAGGCTGTGGCTTCCAGAACGGGGTCCACCAAAAAACGTGGGACCCACAGCATCTGCCACATTCCACGCTGCTCCACCTTTACCACCCTCACCCGTGGCTGTGTCGGCCCTTTTACCCAGGAAACCCTGTCTTCATCCCACAAGGCAAGGGATTCTGAAAGTGGAAACCAGACCGAGTCACTCCCCTGCTTTGAATCCTCCATGGGCTCCTGCTGTGCTGTGAATGATGTAACAGAGGTGACAGTGACCCAGTGACCGCTGCTCAGACAGTGCTTGTGGGGGCCAGGCACTGCTCTGGGTACTGTACTTAGTGACCCCTTTGATTCTCAAGTGTCCCTTTAAAGCAAATGCTATAATCATCTCCATTTTGCAGATAAGGAAACTGAGGCACAGATTCACTAACTTGTCCACATTAACAGAATAAAAGCCAAACTTTTTTTGCTATATCCTCAGACTTTTTTTTTTTTTTTTCTAGAGAGAGAGAAGGTCTCATGAACTTGCCCGGGCTGGCTTGGAACTGGGGATCCTTCTCTCAGCCTCC
>NW_022900936.1:70656767-70685020 GCF_012274545.1 Fukomys damarensis | reverse complement strand
CTTTTTTTTTTTTTTTTCTAGAGAGAGAGAAGGTCTCATGATTTTGCCCGGGCTGGCTTGGAACTGGGGATCCTTCTGCCTCAGCCTCCTGAGTAGTTGAGATTACAAGTATATGCCACTGTATTGGGTCCACAAATTCTTAACCATGGCCTGGAACTCCCTCTCATTACTAATTTATTTTTTTTGGTACTGGGGACTGAACTCAGGGTCTTCATACTAGGCTGTATTCCCAACCCTTGTATGTTTTATTTTTATGTTTAGACAGGATCTCCCTAAATTGCCCAGGCTGAGCTCAAACTTGCAATCCTTCTGCCTCACCCTCCCCAAATGCTGGGATTACAGGTGTGTACCACCATGCCCAGCTCTGCCCTGGATTTTTGTATAGCTGCCTGTATCTTGCTCACTGGGTCACATGTCATTTTCTTATAGGAAACTTTCCAGGTCAATCATTGTTTTAAAATATTTTCATATCATTTACCACTTTATGAACTTCTTGGATTTTTTTTTGTTTGTTTTGTTCTCTGTGTTTTTGGGGATTGGACCCAGGCCTTTGCATATGGTGGGCAAGTGCTGTACCATGAGTTACTTCCTCATTTTGAGGCAGTCTTGCAAAATTGTCCAGGATGGCCAGCCTGAAAGTTGCCACCCTCCCGTCTCAGCCTCCTGGGTCACTGGGGCTACAGATGTGTGTCATCTTTACTGTGCCGGGTAGAATGCTTCACCTGCTGTTTCTGTCCTGGCCCTGTTTCCTCCTCAGAGTCATCAGCTCCCTGAGCATGGGGGCCCAAGTCTGATTTCTTCTCCCCTGTAGTTCAGCAGCTGGTGCTGGTGAGCTAGGGCACTGTGGACATTTGTTAAGATGAACAAGGGGGGAAGGGGAGGAAGAGGAGGAGAAGGGAAGAAGAGACCTGTGAGGCCCTGAGCTTCTTCCACATCAGCTTCCCCTAACTAGAAAGAGCAGGGTCCTGGGGCAGGAGAGGATGCAGGGCTGAGAGGGCCCAGGTGAGAGGGAGTCCTCGAGAGGAGCCGAGGACATGCATGCAGCTGGGACAGTGTCACAGTGATGGCAATCAGAACTCAGGGTGCCCGGTAAGACACTGAGTTTCAGATAAACAAGGAATTCTTTTTTTAGTACAAGTATGTTGCATACAATAAATGGGTCATACGACACTTAGAAATTGTTCACTTTGTAACTGAAACTCACACTTGCTGGGCATCCTGCAGTTTATCCAGTTACTTTAACAGGACCCTCAGTCGTTGCTATGTATTATGGGACATTCTGCTGGCACTCATCTGCTCTGTCTTGAACGTCGAACGTCCTGCTTTCCCTCTGGAATTAGGAGGCACAACTCCGTATTGATCTACAGAAGGCAGTGTTTCTGGAACAGCACCTGCTGGGCTCCGGGGAGGATAAACTCCTTGGGAAGGTTAGGGCAGTTCAGCCACCCCCCCACTTGTTCCTTCAGTGTCCCCCACGCAGACACCCGGACCTCAGGGGTAGCCTCTTCCCTGGGTGCTGCTAAGGAGCACTAGAGGGGGAAACTTCTCCCAGGAGGAAAAGATCTGTGGTGATGTGGGCTTGTCCGATGAGTTATCATTCATTCTGCCAGATTCAGAGGTGAATGGCTGGCATGGAGGGGAAGTAAATTGGGCTCCACCAGTGGGGCCTGCTGAGTCTGTCCTCATGGCTGAATGAGAAGAATGTATTTCCTTTTCGGCCACCTTTCTCCTTCCTTCCCCATTCGTTTTTCTCTTCTATTTGGCAGTACTGGTGATTGAAACCAGGGCCTTTGCACATACTAGGTACTTGCACATACTACAGCCCTGGCCTTTTGTATTTTGGGACTGGGTGTCACAAATTTCCCTAGGCTGGCCACATTCATGCAAATCTCCTGCCTCAGCTTCCTGAGCAGCTGGGATTCCAGGCATGTGCTGCTGAACCTGACCCTTCCCCATTCTCTTTCTTTTCCCCACTTCCTTGCTCGTCTTCCTAGCCATTTGTCACCTTAAACCTAACTAGCTGTGGCCAACTAGTTGCATAAGGGCATAACTGCATGCAGGCCGGGTGGGGTCTTGCTCCCATTTTCCTACGGTCTCCTTCTACCACTCCACCCCCTGCAGCCAGAACCTTCCCACAGCCTCCCTCAACCTGGAACTCATTTTATACCCTTCTCTGATTGGATGGTACAAAGTCACAGGGGCATCCAACCCTCCACTCTTCTCTTCCTTTCCTGGCCCCAGTAGATATTCTGGGACTCTCAGGCCTGGCCTTGCCTGCATGCACTCGTCAGTTCAGTTACTCCTGTGTCAGGGGGTGATGCCCTCTGGTTTGGGATTTAAAGACCTGGGTTCAAGCCTCGGCGTTGCCAGTTACAAAACCGTGATCTCGAATGAGTCTCAGTCCCTATATTTATAATTGGGAATAAATGTTATGACCAGGTCCTCACTATGTAGTGCTTAATATGTACTCTTCAGTCAGATTGCCTGAGTTCAAATACTCCCACTTACTAGGGGGGTGCCCTGGGCCAGGAACCTGTATCTTGTTCTTCAACCGTCGGGAAGGAGTCTGAATAAGTGAATAGGCCACACAAGCGCACAGGCATAAAAATACTTTCTGTAGTTGGGCATGGTGGCACACACCTGAGATCCCAGCATTTCAAGTTCGAGCCTAGCCTGGGTAACTTCAAGAGACCCTGTGTGAAAACGAAAGGAAGGGAAGGGAAGGGAAGGGAAGGGAAGGGAAGGGAAGGGAAGGAGGAAGGAAGGAAGGAAGGAAGGAAGAAAAGAATAGAAAGTTCAGATAAACTGCTCAGAGCAGGGCAGATTACAGCCATTTAGGGAAGGTGATGCGAAGGAGGAGGCACGAGTATGGATTTTGAAACATCTGGCAAGGCCTTAATTTTCTGGCTGTCTTTTCTTAATACTCAACCTGCTGTAGAATTAAAACAAAAACCCACTCACCGCCTTGACAGGCGGGCCCCCAAGTCCGGCGCGTGCGCAGTACTAAGCTGCACTCTGCCCTCCAACTACAACTCCCGGCTTGCCTCAAGCGTCGCGGGCTGCTGACGTACACACTAGCGCGGGGAATTTCGAGCGGCAGACCCGCTCTGGAGCCCGGGGGACCCCAGCATCCTCTGGGACGATCATGGAACCTCTGGGCGAGCCGCGGTGGCCCCCGGGCCTGGCAGTCTTGAAGGTGAGCGCCCCGGGGAGGTCGGGCCTTCCGAGTGTCTGGGGAGGCCAGCCGCGCCTCGGTCGGAGAAAAGACCTGGCGGGAGCGGTGAGCTGGGCCGGCGTGCTTGGCCCTCCCGTTTCTTGCCAGCAGCTGGGTTTTGGGCCTCAGTTTTTCCCTTGAGAAGTGACGGGAGCAATCTGCAGATCCTCCCAGCGAGCTGAGGTTGGCTGTCTTAAGAAACAAGGCGTTCTGAAGTTCAGTCACAACAGTAACCGTTATCGGAAAGATAGTAAGCGGTATCAAGCTAACCCTTTCCGAGTGTGTACTGTGTCCCAGACATTATGTAAATAGTGACACTGGGCAACATTTTGGCTGGCTATTGTATCAGTTAACATTTAAAAAAATCACGTAGCAAAGCAGATAGTCTGCTTTACGTGATCGTTCATTTCTCCTAACTACTGTTTGGAAGTAGTTTTGTCCGGTTTGTCCTAACAACTGCCGTCCATTCCTCCCTATCATATCCTGACTCCTCCAACAATTACTTATTTCGCTCTCTTAAACAGAGATCAGGACTGAGGCTCAGCACTAGTTCGTTTTATTGAATTATTTATTTATGTAGCTTTATTTTGTTTTTTGAGACAAGGTCTCACTATGCAAGTAATTCAGCCTGACCATGAACTCCCTTTGTAGCCAGGCTGGCCTTGAACTTTCAGTGATCCTCCTGCACTCTCCACTGCTCCTGTACCTCTGTAACATTTATTTACTTTGCCCACCCCCCCGGAGGTTGAACCCAGGGCCTTTGAAATGAGATGAATCTCCAGCCCCTCTACCCCTTTTTATTTTTTATTTTGAGATAGGGTCTCTTAAGTTGCTATGTTGCTCAGGCTGGGCTTGAACATTTCACTCTTCCTGCCTCAGCCTCCCAGAATACTGGGATTACAGGTATGTGTCACTGCACATTTTTCTGTTTTTGACAAGGCATACCAGTTTCCATCCCCCCCCCCAGGGTGTCACTATATAGTTGAAACTGACCTGGAACTCACTATGTAGTCTAGGTTGGTGTCGAACTCACAGTGATCTGCCTGCCTCAGCCTCCTGAGTGCTGGGATTACAGGCATGTGCCACCATGCCGGCCCTCATTTTTGGTTTTGATGGGCCCCGGATTCCTGCTACTTTTGCTCAGGAGCAAGTGTGCTTTGCTCTGCTGGGAAAGAATCATTTTATTGGCTTTTCTTTTACTATTTTTTTTTTCACTTATGCTTGTATAACTTACCTCCTTTCCTCCCTTTTTTAAAACTTTGGAATGATAACATCTATCACATCTATTCTTAAAGCAGACTTTGAGGATTAAGTGAAGGGTCTTGGGGGATGCTAAAATTATAGTTTTCATTCAATTTCCAAAGGGATCTGTAGCCAGGAGTTCAAGAACCTTCTTTTCATCCTTTATCTATATCCCTCTTTGACTTTATGAACTAGAGAAATCTTGGTGTATCTGCTGACAGCCCTCCATTCAGGCTTTTACTTTATTTATTTTATTTTTTTGAGACAGATCTGCAAGTTGCTCTCTTGGAGTGCTATGACTGAAAATTTGTACCAGAGTGTTGTAGCCCATCTGATTCAGTGTTACCTTCCATAAACGATGCTCTGAAGTTTTTTTCAGAGAACCATTTGTCTTATAGGAGATGATGGCATATACAAAGAAGTATAATAGATCAGCTTTGGTTTCTAGTCCTGCCTCTGCTTATAACTGAGCACAACCTTATAGCTTTTTGTGTTGTAACAACTAACTGTCCAGATAATGGAAAATTTTTGCATTTTTGATGTTAGTTCACTGGTTTTACTACAACAGAAAGATACTTTTTTGATAGATTATAAATGTATATATGTACATGGTAGGAAAATATTAAAGGAGAAAATGAAAATAACTTATATACTTACTTCCATTTAACATTTTCTCTGATTTCCTCCTCTCTTTATGCATTTTAACTTTGAAGTTATTTTATAATCAACTTCTTTGGTTGACCCAACATCTTTGGAGCTCCATAGGCTTTGTCTTTAAAACTGAGATATTGGGTACTCTTTCCCTGATATAGGTAAGCAGGCCCATGCCACGTGAGCAACAACCCTTCCTTAGAGTGAGTAAGCAGGCCTGTGCCAGCTATGTGGTGCTACTCCAGACACATGGTGGGGAGCCCCTCCACTAATATGGGCAAACAGGCCTGTGCTACATGTGTAGCCAACCTCATGCAAGGAAGCAGGCCTGTGCAAGACATGCTCCCCATGCCCAAGGGTGAGACCATTCACCAACTTCAAGCTGGATCTACATTTTACTGCCACTTGGCACTGGGCAGCAGAGGCAAGAACTAACCAGTTGACCTGATCCTGGACTAGGACATTGTGCAGGGAGAGAAGGGAGTAACCAGACCCCATGACAGTCAACATTAAGTCCAGCAGTCCATTTGAACCCCTGCCCTGTGGCCAATACCCAGCAGAGACCAGGAGGCTGATTGTATTTCCCATCTACCAACAGGAACAAGTAAGTACACACTTTAGCTTGAATGGTACCCACATTCTGGGGTAATGAACAGAGGGGTCTCTGGTACAAGGAGGGTACCTCAAAACCCCATTGGCCCTAAAGCTAGGTAGAAAAAATAGTGACTGGCTGGATCCCAAAACTGTAGATCTTGGAAAGAAATCACTCTTAAAAATACAGGAATTTTTTTCTTTGACTCAATTTTTCTTTTATTTTTTTAAAACTATTTTACAATTATTTTTATCTTTCCTTCATCAGATTTTTTGGGCACTTGGGTTCTCCCCCCCTTTACTTTTTTTTCTCGTTTCCCTTTTCAACTGTTTTTCTATTTTATTTCCTATATTTTGCTGTTTATCTTATCTTTTTTCTTGTTTGTTCTTTTCTGTATCTGTTCTCAACCACTATCAATTTCCTTTTACTCCTCAGTAGGACCTCCTGTCTCACTTTTCTCTCTTCCTTCTCATATCCTATTGATTAATTTCTCAAAATTTGTATTTTTCATTCTGATTTCCTATCCCTCCTACCTTTACTAGTATAACTACTAAACACTGTGAATCTTAGCTAGTTAACTTTACACAATAGCTGTTGAATACTTTTCTACTGTATTGTATTGAAGAGGTAAAGTTCCATTTAGTAGACATTTACTGTACATCAATACTAAGTCATTATTTGGTTTGTCTTAGTTTATGTTATAATTATAGGGATCTTTTCTATGGTTAAGGATGGTATATTATTGATCCTTAGGGTTTGTCCATACTGCTTGTTTTTGATGCTGTAATTGGTACTGTTGTTGTTACTATACCAAAGGTGACATAGCTTTCGTTCTTAAGTTTTTTTTGGGGGGGATCCCAATATCTAGATTAATAATACTGGGGCCCATTCCTGGAGAATTGAGTCCTGGGCCAGACAATTCAGCCTCTCATCCCATGTGAGTGGACATAGTTGGATCCTAGAACAGAGGCAAAGGCCTGTAGTTAACCTCACTCAGAGGAAATCATTGAAAGGTAGACATTAAAGAGGTCTTCATACTACAAATAAAACTTGCCATTGTAATCATCCAGCAAGCCTGAACAACAAGAACAAACAAACAAACAAACAAAAAAACATTAGAAAAGAAGCCAATAGAATGCCTCCAAAACCTCCCGACTCTTCCAAAGCTGATCCGTGGGACATTGCAGGGGAAGAAACCGATTTGAGAAGAAACACTGAATTATTCAAAATGGTATCAGAGGTGGTAACAAAACATATCCATAAGGCATTTGGCAAACTCACAGAAGATGTAAGTAATAAGTTAGTGGGCCAAATAAAGAAAATGAATTACAGAAGTCACTAATAAAAAGCTAGCAGAGGTAAACAATGATGCAGTGACTAGCACAGAAAAGAAATGGAGTCCGTAAAAACCTCTAAATAGAAATTCAGGACATTAAAAATTCTGTCAAAAGTATAGGTAGCAGAAGTGACCAATGTGAAGAATATGTCAGACCTAACAGACAGTAGTGTAACCAGTGTTCAGTTAAAACAAAAGAACATGAAAAGTGGACCTAACAGTTCCAGGTGACATAGAGAAGACCAAGACTAATTGGAATTATCAAACACCTGTTTATTGAAATAATGCCAGAAAACTTTCCAAATAAGGGAAAACCAATAGAAGGCAGAACTAATATAGTCAAAATGCCCATACTTTCAAAATTGCCATAATTCCAATCAAAATACCAACAGCATTCCCCCCAAAATTAGAGAATACAATCTTAAAATTAGTATGGAAAGCAGTATGGAGATTCCTCAAAAAAACAAAACAAAACAAAAAAACCCTAAAATTAGAAATTACATTTGATCCAGCTGTTTCCCTTCTAGATATCTTCCCCAAAGAGTTAGACAAAATATTCCAGGAATGCACACATATCCATGTTTATATCAGCACAACTGGTAATAGCTGAATCTTAAAAGCAGCTTATCTGTCCATGGACAGCTGAATGGATAAAGAAAATGTATTTATACAAAGTGGAGTACTACTCAGCTATAAAGGAAGAAATCACTAATAAATTTGAGTTATTTGTAGGAATATGGATGTACCTTGAGAACATTGTTAAATGTAGTCAAGCAGATATACAAGCATTTAAGAGCATAATTTCTGTTTCAGGAGAAACAAATTTAAAGAGCAAACTAAAAGATATATAAGAGGAAGTTGGGACAAGATCATTCTCAAAGGGGAAGGTGATCAAGAGATTAGAGGTTCCATTTGACCCAGCTATCCCTCTGTTGGGTGTCTTTTCCAAAAGAATTAAAAAAAAAAAGAATTAAAAGAATCATACCACAGTGATATACGTGCACCCATGTTTATAGTGGCACAGTTTGTAATAGCTAAAACTTGGAAACAGCCCAGTTGCCCATCAACTGGAGACTGGATAAAGAAGGTGTGGTTTTTCTATTAAATGGAATACTACTCAGCCATGAAGAATGAGAAACTAGAGAAACTAAAAGTTCAAATAAGATCTAAATTATATAACTGATAATGTGAAATAGGAAGAAAAGGGCTAAAGGTGTAGGGGAAGTGGGAAGGGTAGGGGAAAGGAAATAGGTACAAGAAAAAATATGAGAAAAGGAAAAAATGGAAACAAAGTCTTTGTAAATAGGGAAGTGAAGGGAGGAAGGGGTATGGGGAGAAAATGAGAACCAAGATCTGTCCTGTAAAGGTACAAGATCCCAATGATGAATGTAACTGTACTGAATACTTAAAAGTACCAATAAGCTTAAAAAAAAAAAAAAAAAGAAGCGGGAGGGGGAGGGAGGGGAAGGAATGTGGTATATACATGAGCCAACTCAGTGCAAGGAATGTAATCATTATGTACTGCAAACGTAGACTAAAAATCCTTGGGGGAAAATGATATAAAGATAACTTGTATGAAAAAATACTGAACATCATGTATCATCAAAGAAATACAAATTAAAGCAATCATGAGATACCACTGCACACCTCTTAAAAAGTTCAAAATTCAGAACATGGATGACACCAAATGCTGCTAAGGGTGTGAAGTAGCAGGAACTCACATACATTGCTGGTGGGAATGCAGAATGATGCAGTTACAGCCGGGGGTGGTGGCGCATGCCTATAATCCCAGCACTCAGGAGGCTGAGGCAGGAGGATAGCTGTGAGTTTGAGACCAGCCGGGGCTACACAGTGAGTTCCGGGTCGGTCTCAACTACGTAGTGAGACCCTGTCTCAAAAAACCAAAAACAAACAAACAAACAAACAAACAAACCAAATGATGCAGTTACTTTTGAAAACAGCTCAACAGTTTCTTTAAAAACTAAACATTCTCTTCCCATCTGGTCCAACAATTATACCCTTGGAATTTACCCAAGTTAGTTGGAAATTTATGTCCCCATAGAAACACCTACATGGATGTTTATAGCAATTCTACTCACAGTTGCCAAAACTTGGGAGCAATAATGATGTCCCTTTAGTAGGGATTAAACTTCAGGACCTCCGGACATGAACTATTACTGTTCTCTAAAAAGGAATGAGATATAAAGACTTGGAAGAAGCTGAGATGTGTGTACCTAAGGGAGAGTGTGCAATCGTAACAGGCGCCATCCTGTTTGATTGTGATTATATATCCTCCTGGAACAGGCAAAACCATGAAGGTAATTAAAGGACCAGTGTTTGTTAGCAGTGAGAGGGCTGTGTGGGATAAATAGATAGAACATCGATGATTTTCAGCTGTTCCATATGACACTGCAATGGCGATGTGTGCCCTTAATAGTACCAAGGGAACTAGACTTTCATGGATAATGACATGCTGTAAGTTCATCGACTATACCAAATGTGCCTCTCTGGGTTCAGATGTCTATAGTGGGGGAGGCTGTAAATTTGAGCAGAAAATAGGGAGGACAGAGGAACTCTGGAATCTCTACAATTTCACCAGGAACCTAAAACTGCTCGAAAAAAATAATGTCTGTTTAAAAACAAACAAACAAACAAACAGTAGATAGCTGAATGCCTGATTAAAAACTGACTCTTCTTTGTTAAAAAACAAAAACAAAACAAACCCAAAGTGATATGTGCTACTAAGAGCAACATCATGAATGACAAAACAGAACCCCCCTGAATGCTATATAATTAGATCAACTAAACAGTGATTGCCACGGAAGTAAAATCAGTACTACACAAGGATATCTACTGTAGTGTTACTTCTAAGAACAGTTAAAAATAAACATGGCCTACAACAGAGGAAAGTTAAATACATTTACAGCACATAATACCACATCATCTCTGAAAATAATCTTTCTGAAAAATATTTTTGTTCTTGGCAGTGCTGAAGATCAAACTCAAGGCTTCATGCATGCTGAGCAAGTGCCGTACCACTGAGCTACATTCTCAGCCCTCTGAAGAGTATTTCTTGATCAGAGAAACTCTCCACAGTATAACCTTAAGGGAAAATAAGATATTTAAACCATATTACAAGCTCTTCCTTTGGAAAAGAGTTGGGGGAGGTTAGAGATGCAGCAGAGGGCTGGGGATTAGCTCAGTGGTATTGCGCCTGCCTTGCAAGCCCAAGATCCTGAGTTTAATCCCTGGAACCAAGGAATAAAAAGAGGAGAGGTGAAGTGGAGACCACAAGGTCTTGAATTCGATCCCTGGTATCCCCCTAAAAAAAAAAGATGAAGTGGAGAGAGTCTTAATTTTGGTTTGATAATCTGTAATATTCTCTGTTTTACTTTGTGCAAAATCCTATAAACCAAAAGAATAATAAACAGATATTATCGTGGTTATTGTTGCTATTAGGATTAAACTTCAGAGTTACTGTTACTGTTGTAGATTTGTTTCCTGACTTATAAAGTATCCATTAAAACATGAACATTTTCCTGTAGTATTAGCCTTTGAAAACATTTTAATGGCGGCATAAAATTTCTTCATATGGACTAGTAATGACATTAATCTTTTTACAAATTTTAAAATTTAGGTAATAGATTTATATGGTTAAAAAAAGATAAAAATATATTTGCCAAGATTCCTTGCAGGTTGCCTGGAGTTAGCTTTTGAATATATATATTCTTTTCATAAAAACTAAGTCTACCTTCCACAGTGCCCCTCATTTGTCCAGTTCCCTGATGCCTAGTCATGATTACTCATTAATTTGTTGTGTATCTTTTCAGACACCTTTACTCCCTGTGATAAAAAGACTGCATTCTTATCCCCCTCTCTTTTACAGTGCTGGGGAGTGAACCGAGGGCCTTGTACATGCTAGGCAAGTGCTGTTCCCCTGAGCTGCATCCCTGGCCCCTCAGATCTCCCTTTTGAAGGAAAGCTAGCAGACCACATGTGCTGTCTGTACCTTACTTAAATGATTTAGAAGATTTGGGGTTGCAAGAATAGATCCTTCCCAGTTTAGACTGCATTCCAGGTTGACACACTTGTATCTGTCTCTAGTTTGTCTGTCTTATCTCTCTGCTGTCACTGTCCCTACTGTTTCCAGGGCTCCCCCATGTGGCTCTACAGGGTAGTACCATGCAGGAAGCACTGGACTGCCAATGAGAGGGAAGACAGGAAGTTTAGTTCTGACTGACTCATACCTGTGCTGGATACCAGTTACCTCATCTGTGAAGTAAAGTTCTAATTATATAATTTTTAATTATTTTTTGTGATGTGCTCTGCTGGGGATCAAACCCAGAGTCTTGCACAAACTAGGCAAGTGGTATGCTCCTGAGCTACATCCCCAACCCTTGACTAGATGATTCCTAATGTTTGGCTTTAATAGTTTCTGGTTTGGTTCTTAAAGTATGTGATGGCAGTGGCTACTGGTTCCTTTCACCCCCAGTAGCTGTAGGCCATGGGGCAGGGTCTGAAGAGGAGGAGGCTTTGAGTAAGAACTGGAAACACAGGGAAAGCAGAGGAAGAATACATTAGGTATTTTGTAAAGGGCTGAGAGTAAGGTGCAGGAAGTGCAGTATCAATGTTATGTGTGGAGAGCAGTTTGAGAAACCTGAGCTCTGAATGAGTGGGGATTATATGAGGATTTATTTTCTCCCTGTCAAGATTCCTGGTAGGTCTCTGCAGTTAGCTTTTGAATATATATATATTGGGCAAAGAAGTTTGTTTTTAGGTGCTAAAGAAAAATTCTGTGGCAAGCATTCCAATTTTAGTGTCTTTCTGAATGTATATGTATTTTTTCATTTCAGACAATAGATGATTTGCTGCGATGTGGAATTTGCTTTGACTATTTCAACATTGCGATGATAATTCCTCAGTGTTCACATAACTGTAAGTATGTTTTGTCTTTGTGAGTTAGGAAGAATCTGATTTTTATTTAAAAAATTAGTTTAGCACCAAAAATATGTATGCATACTTATTTCTCACCTTTACCTCCTCTGTCTTGCAGTTTTAAGAAGGTCTTTCGCACCACTTTTTTTTTTTCTTTTTTTTTTGAGACAGGGTATTACTGTGTAGTTCAGGTTGGCCTTAACTCACTACATAGCTTATACTGGCCTTGAACTCTAGATCCTCCTTCCTCAGCTTCCTGAGTGCTAGGATTACAAGTGTGTGCCACCATGATTGGCCACTTCCTCCTTGGATGTGAAAGTTTTTCCTCTATGTTCTACCACCTTCCACTTGAATGTTTTTGTGCATTTTATGGTATTTGTGACAGTAAAAGTTTTTATTATGATATGGGCTTCTTTGTTTTAACTTTTTAATATTTATTTATTTATTTTTGGTACCAGGGATTGAACTCAGGTCCTTGCACCTGTGAGGCAGGTGCTGGAACCACTGAGCTAAATCCCTGGTCCTGTTTTAACTTTTTTTAGATATTAAATATTAAGGTTTTTTTTTGTTGTTGTTGTTGTTTTTGTTTTTGGTAAGTACTGGGGATTAAACCCAGAAGTGCTCTGCCACTGACCTTTATAATTTTTATTTTTTAAATAATTTTTATTTTGAGACAGTCATTTTAGGTTCCTGGACCTCTGATCCTCCTGCCTCAGCCTCCCTTAGAGCTAGGATTACAGCTGTAAGCCATTACACCTGATAATAGTATTTATTTATTTATTTTTGGGATGGAGTCTTTCTAGTTGCCCAGGCTGGTTTTAAACTCATGGATTCAAATGATTCTCCCATCTTAACCTCTCAAGTCATTGGAACTTCATGCATATACCACCATGCCCAGCTCAGAATTTTATTTCTTACAGGATAAAAATTAGGTATTTCAACTAAATATTACTTGGTCTAATATTTTAAAGGCTAAAAATCTGTAATAATAAAAATACAGATGCTTCTTGATTTATGATGGGGTTATATTCCAGTAAATTCACCATAAGTATAAAATACTTTTTGGCTGTACTGGGTATTAAACCCAGGGCTGTCACGCTGAGCTACTACATCCGTCTTTCCTTTAAAGAGTTTTTATTTTGAGACAGGGTCTGGCTAAGTTCCCCAGGCTAGGCATGAACTTTCAGTCCTCCTTCCTCTGCCTCCCAGAGTGCTGGGCTGGCAGGCCTGTCCCACCATGCCCAAATTTCCAAAGTGCATTTAATACGCCCAACCTACCAGACCTCACACCAAGCAGCAGAATATACTTCAGAGTGTACTGGTAGCTCATCCCCTGGATCATGTGCAAGGCAGACTAGGGGCTGTGGCTCACGATCACTGTGCAGCATTTCTAGATGGTATCATCCTGCGAGAGAGTATGTACTGCACATTGCTAGTTTGGGGAAAAAAAAAAATCCAAGTATGATTTCTATTGAGTGCATATTGTTTTTACCCACAGTAAATAAAAAATTTTTTAACTTAAACCATTGTAAGTTGAGGATTATCTGAATTTACAGTGTGGGAATTCTACCACTGAAGAGAATTACAGTCTTATCACTAAACTGCTGTGTGATGCTGGAAAGATTAATATATTAGAATTTACCTAGCTGGATGTGGTAGTGCAGGCCTGGAATCTCAACACTTTGGAAGGCAGAAGCAAGAGGGTTGCAAGTTTGACTCCAGTGTGTGAAACTTAGCTAGACCTTGTCTCAAAATGAAAAAATAAAAAAGGGCTGGGGATGTAGCTTAGTGTAAAGGCCCTAGATTCAATCCATAGTACTGCAAAAAAGAAAAAAGGGAAATTTATTTATCCTTCTCTTTATGATTTTATGAGATGCATTTAAATACTAAATGAGCAGGTTATTTTATTTTTAATTTTGAGGTGCTAGGGTTGAACTCAGGTCCTTGCACACACTAGCTATATGCTCTGCCACTGTGTTGCATCTCCAGCTGTAAGCTTTTTTTTTTTTTTTTTTAGGTAAGATCTCACTGTGTAATTGAGACTGACCTGGAACTCACTATGTAGCCCAGGCTGGTCTCGAACTTACAGGATCCTCCTGCCTCAGCCTCCTGAGTGCTAGGATTATAGGCCTGAGCCACCACACCCAGCACTAAGCATTTTTTTGCATTAAGTTTATTAGTACATTTTAAGTTTACAATACAGTTAAATTAATCATTGGGAACTTGTACCTTTACATGATGTATCTCGGTTCTTGTTTTTTCCTCGCTTCCCTGCCCTCCCTTCAACCCCTCCACCCTCCCTGTTTACAGAGACTTTGTTTCCATTTTTTCCTTTTCTCATATTAGTTCCTTTCCCCTACCCCTCCCACCTCCCCTTCCTCTTTATAACTTTTCTTCCTATTTCACATTATCAATTATACATTTTGATCCTTACTTACACTTTTAGTTTCTCACACCAGAGAAACTATTTGTTATTTACACATGTGTGTCCTCTTTCTTTCACTTAAGACTGTGCCCTCAATATGTATCCATTTAGCTATAAATGTCTCTAGTTTCTCATTCTTTATGGCTGAGTAGTACTCCATTTTATAAAAAACCCACATCTTTCTCCAGTCTCCAGTTGATGGGCAATTGGGCTGTTTCCAAGTTTTAGTTACTAAAAACTGTGCTGCTATGAACATGGGTGCACATATATTGTTGTGGTATGATTCTTTTAATTCTTTGGGGAAGATACCCAGCATTTTTATGTAATGTAGTTTGAGGTATTCAGTACATAGGAGTTGGTTAAGCCTATCATTGTTCAGTTTATAGATTATTTAGGTTCATGATCTTTCTTGTCTTCTATTTTAAGTTGATTTGTCTTAGGAAGTTAAAAATCAATTAAGTTACTATTTAAAAACCATGGTTTCAGTAGAAAACAGTATTTATTGGTGGAAAGTTTCTATGAGGAAGACATGCATAATAAAAGGATGGCAGTAATAGTGGCAGGGACTGACTGCAGTGATGCACTTAGGTTTGACTCTTGAGTCCACAGTAGGTAGGGTTTGCAGTTGCCCAGCATTTCTTCAAGTTCACATCTGGTAGCTTCTACCTTAGATGAGGGTTAGGAGAATTGAATGTCCAGAACTCAGTTATGGGTTCTTAAGAATTTTAATTTTCTTTCAGACCAGATCCACATTAATGACCATGGTAGATTTGGGGGATTAATTTGAAATATATTTTAATATCATCTTTATTTTAGTATAATTTGCATGCAATAAAATAAATTCAAGTGCATATTATATTGTACAAGTATCAGTGAGTTTTGACAAATGTATATATATCACCTTGCCACTGCAACCAAGATATTGAACCTTTCTCTTACCACCTAACATTCTCCTCATGTCACTTAGTATGATCCCAGGGCATCTGTTCTGGACTTTTCTGCTGATCTCTATGTCAACCTTGTGTTCATACTGTTCGTCTTAGTTATGTGTCTTTGTGTAAATTTTGGAGTCAGGCATTGTTAAGGCCTCCAACTTTGTCTTTAGTTCTCTTGAGCTTTTCATTTTTAATGCATGTCCAATACATTTGGATTCAGGTTGTCAATTTCTAAAAAAAAAAAATCCTGCTGGAATGTTCAGTAAGATTGTACTGAATCTAGAGGTTAATTTCATACAGTTGACATCTTAAGTGTTGAGTCTTCAGTGTGTGAGCGTGATGTATTTTTCCATCCTTTAGCTTCTCTTTAATTTCTCTCAACAGTGTTAGTTTTCATTGTTCAGACTCTGCACATAGAAACAATTTTTTATATTGACCTCATGTGATCATGCTAAATTCACTTTAAGTTCCATCATCTATTTTTGTTGAGTTCTTAGAAATTTTTAAATGTACAATCATGTCATCTGTGAATAAAAGCATAGTAATATCTTCTTAATCCATATGCTTTATTTCTTGTTAAGCAGGTTAGCACCTCAAGTGTAATGTTGAATGGAGTGCTATGGGTAGACATCCTACGCTCAGTCCTGGTTTTATGGGGAAGGCTTTTGGTCTTTCATCACCAAATATGTTAGCTACATTTTTAAATATTCATAACATATTTACATAATTATCAGGTTGAAGACGTTCTTTTCCTGGTCCTACTTAATTGAGAGGCTTTTTAAAAAAATAATCCCTATCTTTTTTGTTTCTGGAGAATCTGCAGTAATGTATTGTGAGAAATGCATTCACTCTTTCAGACCTAAGGAATGAACCCAGAGGTATGAAGAGCAGTGAAAGAGAAGCGTTTTAGAGTCAGTATTGCAAAGCTGTATTTGCTGTGAGCAGGCACATCTGGGGAAGTTACAGCAAGCAGTTTATCCCCTAGCATGTGGGTGCCTTCCCTCACTTCCTTATTGGATTAGTAGTATGGGGGATACAGTCTTTCCACATGTCACCAAAGTTTTCTTTTACTTTTTATAAGGCAGTAGTTCCCTCATCCCTCCCCCAGTTTGAGTGTTGACTTTGTGTCCAGCTACATTACTGAATTGGTTATGAAATCTGCAAGTCTATTGCTAGAGTTTTTGGGGTCTTTTATGTAGAGTGTCATCTCATCTGCAAATAATGGTAATTTAACTTTTTCCTTTCCTATCCTTACTCTTTTTATTTCTTTCTCTTCTCTAATTGCTCTGGGCAGTGTTTCCAGAACTATATTGGATAAGAGTGGTGACAGTGGACAGTCTTGACTTCTTTCTGATTTTAGAGTGTTTTCAGTTTTTGTCCATTTAGTATGATGTTGGCTGTTTTTTGTCATAGATGGCTTTTAGCAGATTGAAATAAAGACCATCTATTCCAGTTTTTTGTAGGGTTTTTATCATGAATGGATGTTGGATCTTGTCAAATGCTTTTTCTGCATTGATTGAGATGATAACATGGTTTTTGTCTTTGGGTCTGTTGATATGGTATATTACATTTATTGATTTGTGTATGTTGAACCATCCCTGCATCCCTGGGATGGATCCTACTTGGTCATTATGTATAATCTTGATGATTTGCTGCATTCTGTTCGCCAGTATCTTATTGAGGGTTTTTGTATCTATATTCATTAGGAAGATTGGGCCTGTAGTTCTCTTATTTGGTTGGATCCTTCTCTGGTGTTGGTATTTGGTTAATGCTTTCTTTTAGGAATGACTTTGGGAGTATTGCTTTCCTTTTAATTTCATTAAAAAGTTGAGATCTAGCAGCATTAGGTCTTCTCTAAATTTCTTTTTGAATTCACCAGTGAATCTGTCAGGGCCTGGACTTTTCATTGTTGGTAGATTTTTAATTACATCTTCAATTTCATTGACCGATACTGGTTTATTTAGAATTTTTATATTTTCCTGACTCAGCTTTGGTAATTCACACACACACGCGCGCGCGCGCGCGCGCGCACACACACACACACAGATATGAATGAAAGAATGAATTGGTCCATTTCTTCTGTGTTTTCCATCTTATTAGGGTACAGTTTCTTGTGGTAGGTATTGATGATCTTCTGGATTTCTGCAGTATCTGTTGTGATTTCACCCTTCAATCTTAATTGCATAGGTTTGAGTCTTTCCTTTCTTTGATAAAGTTGGCTAAGCGTTTGTCAATTTTATTTAATCTTTCAAAGAACCAACTCTTTGATTCATCTATACTATTGTTTTCTTAGTTTCCATTGCATACATTTCTGCTCTGATCTTTATAATTTCCTCCTCTGTATGAGCTTTGGGCTTGATTTGCTCTTCTTTTTCTAGAAACTTGAAGTTCCACATTAGGTTGTTTATATGAACTCTGTCTGTTTTTCTGTTATGGGAATTCACTGCTATAAATTTCCCTCATAGGATTACTTTCATTCTGTCCCATAAGTTTCAGTATGTTGTATTGGTATTATTTAATTGTAGAAACTGTCTAATTCTTCTTTAGTTTCTTCTGATACCCATTGATTGTTCAGGAGTATGTTATTTAATTTCCATATGTTTATGAAATTTTGGTGGTTTCTTTTGCCATTTTCATTGCACTATGGTCTGATAATATGCATGGGATAATTTCAGTTCCTTTGCATTTACTTAAGCATGTTCTATGAGCTAATATGTGGCCTGTTTTGGAGAATGTCTCATGTACAACTAAGAAGACCATGTATTCTTATATTGTGGGATGGAGCATTCTTCAGACATCTGTTAAGTCCATTTGTTTTGAACAAAAACTTTTGAAATTTGGTTCTGTTCTGATATTTCTTTGTTGATTTTTTTTTTTTTTTGTCTAGTTGATCTGTCTATGTGTGACAGTGGAGTATCGAGGTCTCCCATTACAGTTGTGTTAGTGGTTATTTGATATTTCATATCTGTTTATATTTGTTTTATATAGTGGGGCATGTGGGTATATGGTGCATATATATTTATGATTGTTATCTCTTTTTCTTGGGTTTTTCCTTTATAAGGATGTAATAGCTTTCTTTGTTTCTCTCAATCTGTCTTGGCTTGAAATCCACTTTTTCTGCAAAGAGAATAGCTATTGCTGCTTTTTTCTGGGTTCCTATCACATGTAATATTGTTTTCCATCCTTTGACTTTCTGTCTTTGAATTTATTTTTGAATTAAATGTGTTTCTTATATGCAGCATATTGTTGGATCTTGCTTCTTGATCCATTCTGCCAGTCTTTTTCTTTTGATTAGTGAATTGAGACCATTTACATTGATGGTTATAGCTTATATTGACTTATCCTGCCATGTTATTTTCCTGTTGTTGTTTCCTTTGTTTTCCCCCTTTGTTTAATTATTTGCCTTGCTGGGTAGATTCATTGTGTTTGGGTTTCTGGAGTTGTAGTCCTCATTATTTCTTTCCAGAATGTCCTTCAACATATTTTGGAGTGCTAGTTTGGTGGTCATGAATTTCTTCAGGTGTTTTTTTTCACTGGAAGTATCTTATTTCTCCATCAATTTTGAAAGATAATTTTGTGGAATACATTGATCTGGGTTGGAGATTGTTTTCTTTTAGGGCTTAAATACTTCACTCCATGCTCTCCTCGACTTGAGGGTTTGTGTTGAGAAGTCTACTGTCATCCTGATGGGTTTTCCTTTATAGGTGATTTATTTATTTTCTCCAACAGCTTTTAAATATTCTGTTCTTGTGTTGAATTTTTGGAATCTCAACTATTATATGCCTTGATATAGATTTTTTTTTTAAATCATGGCTTATTGGAATTCTATATGCCTCTTGTCTATACATCAAATTCTTTTTCTATGGTTCTGAAGTTTTCTGCCACTACTTCTGTAAACAGTTTTTTTTTTTTTTGGGGGGGGATCATTTTCACTGTCTCTGGCTTTTTCATTGATTCTGATCAATTTTATGTTATTCTTCATTACATCATCTAGCAGCTGATTAATTTTGCATGGTCCCTTGCTATTCATAATTGCTATCTGCAATCCTATCCTCTGTATCTGATATTCTGTCTCATATTGGCTCATTCTGCTGCATATAATTTCAGTGGAATTCTTCGTCTCCTAAATATTTGTTTGAATCTGTTTCATGGACCCCATTTCTCTCCTATGTTGGATGTTCATGGTTTTCATCATTTTCCTAGGTTCTTCTATTTTTAAAATTTGTAATGCTCTAGAGTTATTAACCATGTCTTCCATTATGTCACCATTTCCGTAGTTGAGAAATTATTTCTGATTTGATTAGTTTCTAGAGTCTCATTAATCTGTTTTGTTACTTCCACTGGTGGCACTTCATAGAGTGACCTGCTTTCGAATTGTTCCACCTTGTTGCCACCTGGGTTTGCCTTGGTGAACTGGAAATCTATGGTCGCATATTGCTTAAGCATCTTCTCATTTTCTTTTTTTTTTTTAAAGTTTAATTCTTTGGGTGATGCTTGTAAATTGCTTATAGCACATAGCTTTATTGCTTGTACTTAGAACCCTCAGGAAATGACTGCTTCTCAGAGATACCTTCCAAATATAGCTGCCTTTTGGGTTTTGAGTTTGTTGCAGGATCCTACCTCTTAAATTAAATTGGGATGAGAAGCTGCTACTTTTTGGCCTCACCCCAGTTTCTTTGGCCCTGGCCTATAGTATTGTTTATGACCCTTAGGCAGTCTCAGTCTTGGCTACCAGGAACAACAACTGATTAGAACAATTGTATCACCTTGGCTAAAGTAGTACAATTAGCAATAACAATAGTATCAAACACAGCCTAGAAAATGACAAACTGTGGTAACTATTAGTTTACCATCTTTAAGTGTATGAAGTATGTTTGTGGTTATATAAGAAAATCTAAAACCAGAAAATTGTGTATAGTAAGTATGCCCTTAATATGGTGATATTACCATCAGTGGAGAAAATTTAGAAGGGGTTTTGGGGAAAAATAGAGAAATAGAAGAAGAGATTAGAAGCAAGGCTGATGGATCAAGGAAGATTATGCAAACTTTGGGAAACTGGTGAAGAAGACAGGAAGGAAAGAGAAGGAAGAAATAAAAAGAACAGAAAACCTAGAAACAATGTTCACATTTATATAAGAACAAGGACAAGCTGTCAAGGAAAAAGCAAAACAAAACAACAAACAGCAACTAAAACAGCATGAAAAGAAAAAAATGTCCACTTCAGGGTGTGTGTTTGCTGTCACTGGTAGATAGAGTAGGCAGACAGATCTGTGTTGATTAATCCCAGCAAGCCATCCATAGGTTTATGGTGTAGTATGGTGTGGTAGCAGATAATCCCAGCAAGCTTTTATCCCACTGAAGTTCAGGTTGTTTTCTGGCAGTGAGACTAGAACCTGATTTGTTCAGCCTGCAACCCTCCGTGTGTCTCCTACCAGTTTAAAATTGGCTCTCTGACCTGCTGACTTGAACTCTGTTCTGCCTCACCCTGATACTGGGATCTGCTAGATGGAGCCAGCCCATAGCTGCTCTGATTTCTAAGCTCAGTTGATCCCTCTCCAAGATGGGTACTGGCCAGTCTCCCTCTCCTGGGGGATGTCTGAGCCTGAATAACTCATCAACCACTGTAGTTCATTGTGTCTACTGATCCATTCCACTGGTTGCTTCTCTGGAGGCCTCTGGAGTTGCCAGTATTCACTGTGCCTCTGCAGGCTTGAGCCTCCCTTCCTAGGCAGTGAGTCCATGTATAGGGAGAAAGCACTGATTGCCCCCTCCTTCTTTGTTGAGGTCTTTCTCTTTGGCCTTCAGTTCTCACTTCAGATCCTTGCTGAAGCTTCAGATCTACTTCCCTCCTTTTTGTCTTCCTCATATTGCCTTATTCCAGTGTCTGGACCCCAAAACTCAGTGGGGCTTTTCTCTGCTGCTTACCACTTACCATCCTAGAAGTCAGTACTATAATAATTTATTTTAATAATACTATATAGTAGTTCAATCTTCTGAAGTGTCTTAAACTTCTTCAGGTGCTTAGGTTTGTAATCAAAAGTCTTAGATGGTGCAGGGTATTTTGGTGGCATATTGTTGGGCTTTAAGAATAACAAAACCAAGAACATTCGAGATAGTGCTCGGCGGTATAGCAATCTGATGTAATGCAGGAATGCTGGTGCATCTGGTAGAAATGAGTTACAGGGCAGCAGCCAGTCAGCAGCAAGGAAAAACTCAATAATGCTCTCAGATTGGCTACTTGCAAACCTGTCAAAAAAACCCTCAGAAAACAAATGTGGAAGATATTTGCAGTATCTGAGAAATTCTTGGGGTTTCTGCAAACAATTTTTAGTTAGGTTCTAAGGAAAAATCATCAAATGACTGAGGCTGTGATTTCTTTACCATGACTTTATGGGGTATACTATATACCATTTTGTTTTAAGCCAGTAGCATCTTTTATCTCAAATAGAAACTATTCTTTTATGTATGTATGTATGTTCTTTTGTTTCATTTTTGCTGTTTTTTTCTCTTTTAAAACTTCTACTCCTTGGCTGAGAATGTAACTTGGTGGTACAGTGCTGTCCTACAGAAAGCCTTGGGTTTCATTCCCAGTACTGCAATAAGATTAAAATAAAATAAAATAGTGTGAAGTTTTAGTGTTGCTAGTGAGGTCTAACTAGCTGAGCCCACAGTTCATTAAAACAAACAAACAAAAAATCTCCAGTCTTTTACTTCTTTTCCCTATACTTTGATAATGATATCACAAATTACCTGTTTTATATTGTTTATCAGTTAACATATATTTATAGTTAGTTTTTTATACTTTTGTGTTTTCAATTCTGTACTGGAATTGAAGATGACATATACTTTTCCTTTGCAGATCTTTAGTATTATTTTAATGATAGAAAAATTCTCAGTTTTGGTAGAAGCCAGGTCTGTGGTATTCTGTTATCACCTGAATTGACTGTAGTTGGTGATCCACAATTCTAGCCATATATTGCTACTCCTTAAACACTTCAGGATTTATTATTGTAAATTGCCATATTGTGTTTTGCTGTGTTTTATCTTTTGGATATGAATAATGAACACTACATTTATGCAGTTATTAAAATTTGAGTGTAGCGTACTGACAGAATGTAGGTGTTATGGTTGGGGTCTAGACGTCCCCGCAAAGCCTCATGTGGTCATAGGCTGGATCTAGAGTGTGTGAAGCTGGAAATGATTCATGATGCACTGCTAGGCTCAAGAGCACTAGGATTAAGGCTATGAGTGCTGCCCATCCTGAGTAGTCTGAATAAGGTAGAAGGGAGATGCTGTTAACTCTCATTACCTTTCTGCTGCCTTGCCCATGCCATGTTGTCTCCTCTGTGATGCTTATTTGCCATCCCAGCCTCAGAGCCAGCTGATTATGGACTGAACCTCTACAAACTGTAAGCCAAATAAACCCCTTCCCCTCTAACTTTGGGTGTCAGGTATTTTGTTTCAGCAATGAAAGTAACTCACACTGTAAGTTAGTTAAGTTGATCCAAATTCATATTTTAAACGCATGCTTTTTAGGGGCAGGTGCATGGACTTGTCCAATCCATAAAACATTAGCTGAGAAATGGTTTTTGTGTTCAAGGGCCAGGTTTTTTTGCACTTGTACAATTTTTCTGAGTTAATAATGGAGGATGCTCAAAGATATGTTCCTAGATTGTCTCTGGTTATTTATTTGTTTATTTATTTAGAGACAGTCTCTTTCTGGAGCCCAGGTTGACCCTGCTACTCATGCTCCTCCCTGCCCCAGCCTCCTGAGAACTGGAATCATAAGTGAGCACCACAACACTCGGCTCAGTCTTGGCTTTTAGACATTGTTAAATTTTCATTTTTTAAAAGACTCACCAGCATCCAACTTTTTTTTTCCTTTTGTGGATTTTGATTAATAAAATTAATCAAGGTTGATATGGAAATAAAAAGCAATTTCATTTCTTAAAAAAATGAAATAAATATTTAAATATTTCATTCACTGACCTTTGCTCAATCAAGAGGCAACATTAAGATTCTGTTAGGCAGGGCTGGGGATTTAGCTCAGTGATGCCACCACATGCCTCACAAGCACATCCCAAGTTCGATCCCTGGTTCCTCCCCAAAAGAAGTCAAAAAGCTTGTAGTCTCTCCTGCCCTGTCTGTGAGGACATAGTGAGGCTCTCTTAGAAACTGACTATGCTGGCATCTAGATCTGATTGTTATAGCAGCCTATTGTCAGTGCTCACTAGAGAAAGAGATTTTATATTATATCTGTCTATCTATAGATCTTGGTTTGTGAGCATAACTTGTTTTGAAAACATTTCAAAGCACTGTATATCAAAATGTATTTTCCTATAAGAAATAATGGAAACGCAGATGATGCATTCCACAACCCAAGATAGTAATATAAAAATGATTATAACACTGTACTGTAATATAAAATAATAAAAAACAAAATACAGAGAAAAACAAATAGCCTGCACTTAACCTTTGAAAACTTCCATGGTATTTCCGAGTGGGGTCATGGGCCTGGCCGGCTGGAGCAAGGTCTCCGCGCGCGTGCAAATGGTCGCAGGTCAGGTCAGCCCCGGCCCGGCTCCATGTCCCAGAACCTGCGCACCGTGCTTATTTTTGGCGGCTTCTTCTCCTTGGTTGGTGCCTCCTTATACCCCATCTACTTCCGGCCCCTAATGAGGCTGGAGGAGTACCAGAAGGAACAAGCCATCAATCGGGCTGGGATTGTCCAAGAAGATGTGCAACCACCAGGGTTAAAAGTGTGGTCCGATCCATTTGGCAGGAAATGAGAAGGCTGTCACCGTCTCTGATTACGCAAGTAGACATCTTCATGCTTTCGACTCTGCTTCGAACATAATAAGGAGCTTCACTAATAGAACACTTCACTGAGGGGTGGCTGGAGAAGAAAACCCTGAAATGCCGTCAATAAGAGTATTTGTCATGAAAGACTATGCATCAGAAGTAGTATTTCCCTTCTTAAATATGAAAAGTACCCTGGAACACACCACACCATTAGGAAGGCTTGCATGATTTAGTTGACTTTCCAGAAATGAAGCTATCTTGTGGGGCTGTTTGCGGGAGATCTGTTTATTATTCAGTCTTTATCACCTCCTGAGCTATGATAGGAATACAAGCAATCTGTGGGCTTGCGGAAGCAGATTTCAGTGAAGAACCACCATGCTGAGCTGCCTCTTAGGGCTCTTTGAAAATATTCAATTTGATAAAGCTCTTTGTGGACCAGGTACTTTGTGCTGTTTAAGAATAAACAGTTCGGCTGAGCCATCTCCTGTTGAAGATTTCTCCATTCTGGAAAATAAATAAATATAAAGCAGGTCAAACCACAGGAGTGCCTGTGCATAGTACGCATCAGTGGTGAGTCAACAGAAGTTGAAAATATGTCCATTAAAATTATTTATTTTTATTTTGAAAAAAAAAAAAGAAAAAAAACCATGGTTGGTGTGAAGGAGAGGAGAGAGGAGGGTTGTTGTATAGTATGACTGTCATTAATGGAATCACAGCTATCTATTGGCTCAATGGAATCTTTTGGAGCAACTTTAACAAGGAATTTATACTGTGACACTTGCTTTTGCTTCCTCTTGAGTATTTCACAGAAATGTGAAATTGGTTTGTCGTTAAACAGATTTATTGTTCATTCTGCTAAAGCCTTATTCACATGGTACTTTTGTACAGAATTTTGCACTCTTACCCACATTTTACACATTTCCCTAATCACATTTGAACTGAGGGATTCTTTGCCTTTTTCTTCTTCTCTGCAGATGAGATCTCCTCCATAACTTCCTGGAGACAATTACACACAATCCTGTGAGGTGGGGGGGGGGAGAGGGAGAGGGAGAGAGAGAACTATTGACTGAGTTGTGATCACGTGACATTCAGTGTCACATAGTATTCGTATTGTAAGACATTACTAGTTGACTAGAAATGTTTTCTTGTCTTGTTGAACACTTGCAGAGCAAGTTATTTATAATCCAGTATTTTAATGTATATGGAGTTTTACAGGGTAGGCTTACATTGGCCTCCTGGAGAGTGCAGAAGGGCTGCTGGAGATTCAAAGGATCCGGTGAAAAATCAAAGGCCTGGAGCTCATTGCAGAGTCCTGTACAAGTCCATATAAGGCAGAAGCTTCTGCTCTGGAAGCCTGGAGAGGGACACCTGAAGGTGATGGCAAAGCTTAGATCTCCAGAGAAACAGCAGTGAGACTTCCTTCTTCTTTCCCTTTTTATTCCATCCAGGCTGCAAGCCTGTTAGTGCCACCAACAAAAGGTGGGTCTTCCTTCTTCAGTAAATACATCTTTCAGTCACATCCAGAGCCAATCAGCTGGGCAACAGTTAACTATGACATAGCCCTATCGTTACAGCAGTGAGTTGCTGTTACTCATTTTACTTATTCAAAAGCATGCATATATTTAATACATATATAAACAATATATAGACATACACATAAGCATATAGAATTCAATACTTTATTGCTATTATTTTATGGAAATTTATCTCTCAGAATATTAAATAATAAAGTTTTTATTTTACTTTCACTTCTCCATTGCTCTTTTGTAGGTCTGAGTTTCTGTCCTACATTGTTTTTCCTCTTTCCAAAGAAAGTTTATCATGTTTTGAAGGAAGGTCTATTGTCAGTAATGTTCCTCGATTTTTACTGGCTTGGGAAAGCATTTCTTCTTCTGAACAATTTAAATATTTCTTCATATTCTTGTGAGGAGAAGTCACATGTAATTGTTATCTTTGTCTCTCTGTAGACAAGTTTCACCCACCTTCCTCCTGGCTCCTTTCAAGATTTTTTCTTTATCTTTGATTTCTGTAGTTTGAATATGAACTGCTGAGGTATAATGTTTTGCTTGTTTGTTTGGCATTTATCCTATGTGGTATTGTTTGGTTTTCATGGATAAGTGGCTTACTGTCTACGATTAATTTGGGAAATTCTCACTTATTCTTTGATATTGCTTTCTGATGGACCTAAAAAGAGATGTTTTATCATTTTTCAGTTTTCTGTGTGTTGTTAGGATAGACTGGCAACTTCCAAGGGCCTTATAATGTCAAAATGGTCCTTTCTGTTTGCTTCCCAGAAGAACGTAACCCATTCCTCGTCTTATCCTTTTTATAACATATCTGTTCATTTTTCTTCCTGCAGTATATTTACTGAGACTAATAAAACTCTTTCTGGGTACCTGAATCTAAATTGTACTGTATCTAAATCTTACTGGCCCCTTACCCTCAACTAAACTATCTCCTCCCTTTTTTCTTTTTGTTGTACTGAAGATTGAGCCCACATGTGCTCTATCACTGAGCTGTATTGCAATTTTTATTTTTAATTTAGAGACAGAGTGAGTCTGGCTGAGTTGTCCAAGATGGCCTTGAATGTGCAATCATCCTGCTTCACCCTCCTGAGTAACTAGGATTACAGGCATATGCCACCATGCCCAGCAAACTGATCCTTTTTAATAGCGTTCCTTAAGTGAGTGGGATTTGGCCCCTTGGAATTAGCTTTTAGCAATTCTGTTAGACATGTCTGCTTTTCTTTGACTAGGAGAGTGTTTTACTCTACCTCAAGTGTGGTGAGTTCAGTTTATGTGTATTTCTGCTGAAATGCTTAGGACTTAAGTGGTGGATTGACTAATGGTCAATTTGGAATGTACAGATGAACCAAACCAGCGTGTTTTCGTGTGGAAGACCTATTGGAGGGTGATCAATCCTCTGACTGCCTAGAAAGAGGGATGGTGAGGGCTAAAGAAAAAAAGACAACAGAGATTTGTATAATTTCGAAGTATATATAGGGCTGGGAGGTCAGTGCCTCAGAGCAGGCGCAGACGAAGACACTCCAAGCTTGCCACAATTTATCAGGTTCATGGGGAGTATCAGATGGCTTAGAGGGTGGTAGTGATCTTCAGTTCAGGAGATCTTATAATCAGAGGGAGTAACAGGTGTCTCAGAGGGCAAGGGCAATCCTGTGGTTGATGAGGATCTTAGGTTGATGAGCTTGTTGATTAGGACGGTGAGCTGAGCAAAACATTCTTACAACAGTAGGTGGGATGAATTAAGCTGATAAGGAATTTGCTCCTTCCCAGGTTAAACCTTTCTTTTTGTATTACTACTTGGTTCTTAAAGAAACAGGATGTCTTCAACTGATGTAATCTTGCCCTTGAGTGTCACAGCATCACTGGACCATTAGGCCTCAGACAGCCCTAATCATAATTTAATTGTGAAATGATTTCCCTCCCCAAAATATGTAGAATGGCTCCTGACAAAAACTCACCTGAGGATTATTGCCAATGGCATAGAGAACTGGAGGGGAAGATGTTGGGCTATTGATTTTCTTGGAGAAGCTTGCCAAGGGTGGTTTTCCTGATGCAAACTTGGCTGTTCTCATTGGAGGGGAAGCTTGGGGCTTTGATGCTGCTGTTGCTGGGAATAGCTGCTGTTCTCATCAGGGGAACTGTGATCTTCACTTCAAACATCACTTCCTGGCTCCAGTGTGAATCCCTCAACCTCGTGGCACAAATCCTTCAACCCACTGGTGCGGGTTTTCTGGCTTCTACCACTGTCCTTTAGGCCTTGCAGGTGCAGATCCTCAATATGGGTAAGCATGAGACATTGTCATGGGCTCTAGGCCGCTGGCTGGACTCAAGGAGGACACTGCCTTGGACTCTAGGCCTTCAACTGGACTTGTGTGGCACATTGTTGTGGGATCCAGGCCTTTGGCTGGATTCTTTGGGTCTCTAGTGTGTGGTTAGAACTCTTGCACTCCTCTGCATTTGACTTTTTCAATGAATATTATAAAATAATCCCATAAAATATGTGTCCTGTATTAAAGCTGTTCCCTTGTGTAAGACCTAAAGTCTCACTTCCACTCCACGAAGCGTGAACAGCCAAAAGGCCTCCACGACTGGGCCCTA
>NW_022900936.1:70618043-70656609 GCF_012274545.1 Fukomys damarensis | reverse complement strand
GTACTTTTTATAAGGTTTTTCTAAACAAAGAGTCAGGGAATTCACAGAACAAGACTGCAAACACATTGCTTATCTTATGCAGGAAATGTTCTAGGGTCACCTTTTGTCAAACCATTTGCCCCTAGGCGGGCTGTTAACCAAGGTAGCAATTAGCATATGAAGAAGCACAGTCTGGCCTATTAGCATGGAGTAGCTTTGTGAAGACTAGTGGAGAGGATTGTAAACACAGTAAGGGGGGCAGGGGGTCAGTTTCCTGCTATCCCTTAGGGGGTCTGGTTTATGACATGTCTGGCATCCTGCGTTGGTCACCCCAGACTCAGGATGCCCTGTCTTGATCAAAGTCCTAAGACATTACCTTTGTTGACGCATACCAAGTTTACATACACTTCCTCTAATCTTATCTGTAGATAGGAGGGGGCGGAGTAGAATGGAATGTACTTTGTTATATGCAGACTCTCTAGGGCCTACGCAGCGGTTGGGGTCCTACACTTGCAAACCCTGAGTGCAACAAAATTGGTACCGGCTTAAACTTAAAAGCATTGGGAATCAATTTTCAAAAGTTTTGAGAGACCTACCAAAGGGGTAGCCCTGATACACTCTAAACTGTATGGGAGACTCTGGAAAATCAGAGGACTGTTGGAAGTGCTGCCATCACCCATCATTAGGATGAGGCTCAGGAGGCTTCTGTTGACTGAAGACTGCATTGACTGCTGGATCCCAGGCAGGGTCTGTCATGCTTTGTCAGGAAGTTGGTCTGCATTTTGTGTTTAGAAACATTGCATGGGTGGCAGAAAAATTTCAATGCAGTATGTTGTCGGGATGGTGGCATGATTACTGTTAGGGGCTTTTGGCTGGATCTATGTTGGAAATTAAAAGCAGAGACACAGCAGGGTGATTTGAAGTGTTTGGCCAGAGGGGACGCTCCAGTGGAGGTATGGATTACAAGGATGAAAAGAGGATAACGTCGTTGTTGAAAAAGAACAGGACAATGGAAGAATGACCTAAAGTCTTTTACCAGAAGGGAAGAGTGTATTTGGAATGTGGGAGATCCCTTGGGACATCTTTTAGTGTTGCTGCACCTGTTGTTGATGTTAATGGAAAGCAAGGATTATGATTTTAATAGCTCTCTCCTAGAAAATCAACAGCCACCGTCTTCCCCTCCAGTTCTCTTTTCATGCCGTTGGCAACAATCCTTAGGGGGTCTTGCGCACTCGGCCACACTGATTCAGTTCAGCTGGGCATTCCAAGTTGCCCATTAGTGCACCACAACTTACTGCATTGAATTGTACTGTGCCTCACTGGTTGTCTAGCTCCTTGAGGTAAGGGTCCTTCCCTTTATTCTGTTCTTAGTGCATACCACACACTTCCTTGTTAAGTGTGAGATAATGCACCTCACCTACTGAATTACGATGTAGAAATTGCTTATTTGGTAACTTTAGTATGGTTTATTACTTAACATATGTGTCTTTTTTTTTTTTTCAAAATTTTATTTTCTCCTCACAGTCAGTAGAGCTATCTGGGATGTTTATACAGTACCCAGCCCAGGTCTTGTGTGTGTGTTCCTGTGGCTTGTAAATAGAAAGACAGTGATGCATGTTGCTTATGGAGTTGTATCCTAGGAACTCATTATATTTGATGTAATTTCTCTTTCCTAAAAATGCCATTTAATTACATATGTCAATGTGTGTAGATCAGAGGTACTAGAAATTTAAGATTATAATGATCTACCTTAGATTAGGGAAATTTTCTAGGATTTAAGTCAGATTTTGTCAGAAGTCAGATTCCTTCATTATTAATATAGCTTATGTTGCATTTTGTGTTTTGCAGATTGTTCTCTCTGTATAAGAAAATTTCTGTCATATAAGACTCAGTGTCCAACTTGTTGTGTGGTGAGTTTTTATTTCCTTTTTTTATTAATTTAGGCAAATATGTCTGCTTCATGCACACTCAAAAGCACATGGGATGATGAATAGTCACTGAATTAAACTAAATAAAAGACATTTCCAGAAAGGGCCTCTAAAGTACATGTAAGAAGAATTAGGCCTTGTTTAATTTCTCATTATGCTTTCTGATAAACTAAATGTATGTTAGGAAGTAAAAACGAGTGTATGAAGTATTTTTTTATGTTTTTTTTTAAAAATAATTTTTCACTTTTGGTGGGAACTGCTGGTGGGTTATTCATTTCCAAAGGGCTAGTGTAAGTATTTATACAGAAGGAAAAGATTTATGGCCATTGGGCTTAAACCTAACTGGTCCTATGCGTCTTTCTCAAACCAGGGAAAACACTAGGGCATTTGTTAAGAGTTTTAAGACTTTTCAAGTACTGTAGTGAGAACAGGTAGAAAGGTAGGTAAGTACATAAGTGAGAATAAAGAAAGAGACAGTAGGTCTAAAAGGAATGACACCCAAACTAGATAGATAAAGGTTTAACTCTCTGCTAAATTCATTACGTCAGGGTGTCACTGAACTGGTCTGAATTTTGTGCTGTGCAGCAAGCGGTGCTGTTTGGCTCCCAGGTCCAAACTTTCTACCTCTGTGCAGCTTGTCTTTGCCAAGATGGCCTCATCACAGAAAGTGTAACATTTGTGCTAAATAAGTGCTGGGTCCAGTGTTTTACTCTTGCATTCTTAGAGACCAATCATATTTTAAAACTCTCTTTGAAAACTTTGTGGCTCTCCTAGTTTTTTACTGAAAATAGTATCTGTCTTATCCCTGCAAGAGGAATTTTTGGGAAAGCTGAGTACTGGCATTTTGAAGAAATTTTTGCTCATATTAGGTTTTATCTTAGTGGACACATGGTTTTGAGAGTTCTTAATCAGACTTCCAGTTAGCGGGTGCTTTTAATATTCCATGTTAGTATGAGATAAATGAACTTTATCTTGAGGCTTTCCTGGAAGACCTAGTGGTATGGAGAGTCTCAAGAGAATGGGCCAGGCATTTTTCAAAAACAAGATTATGACAAGTTAATTATTGTTTGTGACCTTCTACCATCTGCTGTTTTTCTTTTCTAGCCAGTCACAGAGCCAGACCTGAAAAATAACCGCCTGTTAGATGAACTGGTAAAAAGCTTGAAACTCACACGGTATGATTTAATTTTGTGACTAACCTCTAACCACTTTTGCTTTTTTATGTATCCCTTCTCTGTTCTTTTTAGTTATGGAATATAAATGAATGCGTATTTTGGAATAAAAGTGACAATGGTCATTATTCAGACATGGAAATCTCAGATGTAGCAATAATATTTTCTTCCTTAACAAAAATTCTGTTAATGAACAATTAAGAATTAAAATGCAGATTTAACTCTTACTGCATTTGGTGATATAAAGATACTGTACTCTTTGTTTACCTTGTAATTTTTTTCTGCTCTAATCCTAGGATCAGCCATGTCTCTGAGCCATCTCTGGTTTCTTTTTTTGGAGAATGATATTTAGAAATCAGGAGCAGGTTTCAAAGACCAGTAGTTATTGCCCCTGGGGTGTCACTGCTTCTAGGCTGTCTTGATGTGTAGAGCCTTCAAATAATGCGGGGAATATAATATAACTCCCCACCTGCTAGATGTCAAATATGCCAAGTTCATGTTTCCCAAAATCAAAGAATGAATTCTAAAGAACAACAGAGATTAAGAATAGGAGATATTTATTGAGAGGTGTAGCTCCTGAGAGGTAGGAGAGGACCTGAGTAGCTTGTCATAGACGCTACTTTATAGAGGAAGTTTTAAAGAGCAAAATCACGAGTTGGATATAATGTGGGACAAAACTATGATCAACCAATAAAATTACGAGTATAGCAGCTTAGGTAGTGTCGATCCAGTGGGGAAGCAAGTCATGTAGCAAGTGGACTTGGAAAGAGCAGGACCCTTTTTGGAAGAGATGAGCCAGGAGGTTCTGGTCACCCACCTGGATGACTGGTCTTTCTAGACCTTATTGGACCAGATGATACCAGTTATAGTATATTGCTTATCATTTGTTGAGCCACGTGGGCCTGGTCACTCCAGCTTTATCTTGAGGCCTGGTCTTCAACAGGTGTGCCTCCTGCTACAGTTGCAGGGTATTGTGTTTTCATCTTCTGCACTGACTTTCTCAAGGGCCCAGCCCTGTCTGACTGCCTATAATATTTCTAACTTAGCTGTCTATAGTAGTCTCAGCAACAGAATGGTGACAGGTACATGTGCATGTGTGTTCTAACCCATGTACACACACGTCTGTGATCAGTTCTGTCCGTTATGTACTAATGCATTCATTCTTAATCTGGTTTACTGAGCATGTACAGCATGATGCACCATGTAAAATACGTAAGTGGTTTTACTTTATAAATCTCTGATGTGTAGCTTTAGTTCCTGTCAAATGCATGAATGTGTGAAAGCAACTTTGGTCACCCAAAGGGCTATAAAAAGGCATGCTCACCAAACAATATCTTTAATTATTTTTAGTTTTAATTATGTAAATCAAGTGGTAATTTTTATTAAGAACATACTGTATTTGTATAGTGTGGTCAGGTGCCATTGTGGTAGGTATATCACTTTCTAGCTTATGGGGAACATTCTTGGAGGTACTTTATATTACTTTGAAAAATGTATAGAGATTTCTTCCTGTAGAATTGTACAGTTATTTATAGATTTGTATCCTAAAATGATTAAATTTAGTATTCTGAACCCATAAAATAAAATTCTAGAATTGAACTTCCTAGTAATTGGCCTGCTATTTCCCTGTGTGAGGGTACACAAAGATGGTATGCTTTCCTAGTGTTAGTTACTTTTCTCTTGTTGCTACGATAAAATACCTGACACCCAAAGTTAAAGGGAAAAGGTTTATTTAGCTCACAGTCTGTAGAGATTTCAGTCCAAAATTGGCTGGCTCCAAGGCAGCATAGCACATGGCAGAGGGGTGTCTTTGCAGAGGACCCCAACAGTTCTTTCTGCACCTTTTATCTCATCTAGAATACTGGGATTAGGATGGAATCTGGACAGATTTAGTAATCACACACCTTTAATCCCAGTGTCACACATTAGTCTCAGCCACCTCTGAGAACTCCCTATTGAACGCATGAGGCTTTGAGGGAACATCTAGACACAAACCATAGCATCTAGATTAAGAAACTCTGAAATTCTCGGCTTGCCTGAATTATTTTCTTATTGGAAATTCCTTCAGCAGTGAGTTTTCAGATAAGCAGATGGAGAGTCTGATTCTTGTGATTGCAGTTACTGTTTTTCTCACTGTTAAGTCCTTCAGCAGTGAGCTTTGAAGTCTCTAGAGGATAGAGCCACGTCTCTAGGAAGCATCTATGTGTGGGCTGTGAGTTTTTCTAAGACAGTAAAACTGTCAAGGCCTTTTTTTGCCTGTCTTCAGCTGGTACTGAGAGCATAACAACCTTCCTGCTAGCAAAGAGGAAGCAGGGGCAGATAAAGCATCTGTTTGTGGAAGGCAAGTCCTCAGTGTTGGAATGGATGTCTTCTACTTTCTCTCCCAAAGTAATAAGCTGTTTTGTTATTCATTACAGTGGGTGTGATGGGGTAGGAAGCATTCTTTGTTTGTTTGGAATGGATTTTATCATTTTCTTCTCTCTGTGTTTGCCTTTTTGGAATTAACATTCTCACTACCATCATCCTTGTATTTCTTGGATATCCATCATGTGTGAAATGCTTTGGTACTCCGTCTGCCAGATTAGTGGGGAAGAAATTGAAACTAATCCACTTTTATTACTTGTGTGAACTTTGGTTTAGGATGGAAGAAGAAAGTTTAATCTTATGACTAAATTGCAAGGTAATTTATATATTTTATTCTATTGTCTTTCCCATTTGTCATTTTCAATTCAATTTAATTCAAGTGCCATTCTGATTTTTAAACATGTAATATTCTAAATTGAATAATAAGATATGGGAAGTGATTTCAGAGGTTTTCAGATACAAAGCTGACATGCAGGTTTTACATTTTTTCCCCTTTTTTTAATGTATTTTTTGACTCAGTATTTTCTTTTCCTCAACTCAGTTTTATTTAAAATAATGTCTTCAAGGGCTGGGGATTTAGCTCAGTGGTTCCGCCACCTGCCTTGCAAGCACAAGGACCTGAGTTTGATACCCATTACAAAAAAAAAAATAAAATGTCTTCAAGAACCTGTTGTGTTGAACATTGAGGAGGGTCTTGTGCTGCTGGGGCTGACTCTCAGTCCCAGGGTCAGGGTTCTTTACCTCCAGCCTTTCTAGTAGCTAGACCACAGGAATGTACCACTAAGTAGAACATCCTTCTCCCTAAGTAGGAAAGTATTGTTTCTCTGTTTTGCATAGAAGCCAGTCTTTATCTGTGTCATTATTATTATTATTATTTTGGTTTTTGAGATAGTGTCTCACTATGTAGCCCAGGCTGGCCTCAGATTTGCAGCAGTCCTTCTGCTTTAGCCTCTCCAGTACTGGGATTATGAGTGTGTACTACCATGCCTGGCTATATGCTGTATCATTATTTTTATAATGCTCTTTGTTTTATCTACCATGAAGGTATGAGTTTTCTCCAGGTATTCAAAGTTTAAGATTTTAGGCATTTTAGATAATATTTGCTGTAGATAATTCCCCTAGCATCTCACAAAGAGAAGGTAGAATATCATTTCATTTCACCTTCACTTGTGATTATGATGTAGTTTAAAGTATACTGACCTTGAATTCAGGCAGATGTGGGATCTTGTCTGTACTAGTTTGATATGATCATGATCATGATTCTGATACTTAACCTTTTTGGCCTCTGTTTCACCTGAAAAACGGGAATAGTACTATTGATAGGGTTGTTGTAAGGATTAGAAATGAAGTCCACAAGATATTCAGGGTAGTATCTAGAACAAAGCGATAAAAAAAAGAGTTCTGTTGGTATTACTATGTATTCGCCCCAACTTAGTATTGTCTTGCCCTCGTGTACAGGGATGCCCTAAGATGCTAATAATGTGCCCTTTGTGAGCCTCTGCACATCTGGCCCAAGACCTCTGTACTTTTATTCCCATGTTTCGGGTCAGAACAAACATGGCAGGCTTTGTTAGAAATATAACCAAGTTAGTTACATGGTGTGATGACTGCCTGTTTTTACCCAGAGACCTATTTTAACTCCTGATTCTTAGCTACATTCAAAGGAGATGAGGTTATTTGTATAGTCAACAACCAGGCAGAACTTTTCTGTCCTTTCTTGAGTCACAGTTACTTATTCAGAACAAGAAACCATTTGGAGGGAAGCTGGATCCTTTTGAGCAGGTCAGTGAAATTCTTTGGGACTTTGTCCATCTGTAGAAATGAGTATTAATTTATCTTTGAGTCTCTCTGGCTCTGAGATGTCTGAGAGTCTATGATGAATACTGCTAGTCATTGAATACCAACTCATTTGGTTGTAAATTAGTAAGGTGGTGGCAAGGGAAAATTACCAATTCAGTGAGTCTAAACATTAATTTGGGAGTTAATATTTTCACCCAGCAAATTTTAAGGTACATGAATTATAAAATATCTCCTGGTTTTAAATGGCATTGCTGCATTCATGGCTTCCAAATTTAAGTCTTCAGCAGGATTTCTCCCCAAAATGTTAGACTCACATCCAAATGCTTATTTTACATCTCTCCTTTGACCTCTGAAGAGCAGCTGTTGTTTAATGTGTCCAAAAGAAAACTGATTGCTCATCTGCCCCTCCCTGTGCCAGCCTGCTGCTCTCCAGTCTTGCTCAGCACATTAGACAGCACCCTCCTTTCGTTATCCAGCCTAGAAACCTCAGAGACCCACCGGACTCCTCTCTCTTATCCTACACCATCTACTGGTGGATTAGTAAAGCCCACTGGCTACATTTTGAGAATACTAGAATACTTCCGGATTCTGGCTGCTTTGCATCTCTTTAGCAGTACCATACAGATCTGGTCTGAGCTGGTGTCAGCCTCTACGACTGCCACTTTCTAATGGTCTGCTTATTTCTGCCTCTGCCCCCTTACAGTCTTCTCTGAGGACAGCAGCTAGAATGGTTCTTTTAAGGTAAAAAGTCAGATCATGCTTGAAACTCTCCAGTGGTGGCTTCAGATTAGACAGCTTTATGTTACTACAGCAAAATACCTGAGTCACTTAACTTTATGTAGAGAAAAGGTTAATTGGGTACAGTGATGCTTACCTAAAATCCCAGTGCTCTTGGAGGCTGAGGCAGGGGAATTGTAAGTTCAAGCCCAGCCTTGTCAACTTAGTAACTTTGTGAGGCCTTGTCTTAAAATTTTAAAAAAGTAGCTCAGTGGTAAGGCCCTGGATTCAGGGAGGGTGTGTGTAGGGGGGGGCAGGAAAAAAGGTGAAATTTTTTATTTTGGCTGATATTTCTGGAAGTTCCTGTTCAAGATGGGCAGCCTTACTGATTCAGGCTTCTAATGAGGGCAGTGCATCATGTTGGGAGTGTATATTGGGGCGAGGCATAATGGAGCCAGGAAACAGAACTAGGGACCACAGTCCCATGGCTTCTCTTGAAGATATACCCTGGTGACCTAAGAATGTCCCATTGGGCTTCACTTGTTGCAGGTGTACAGCAATCCCCACCCTACCACCATGGGGACCAGACCCACAATACCTGGGTGTTTGGGGGACATATACATTCAGGCTGCAACTCTGCTCTCTTGTGTGGAGCAAAAGCCTAGGACCTCTCTGTCAGATCCTCTGATCCCTGTGTAACTACTTTCCTCCCCTTCACCATGTGCTTATTCAAGTCCAGGCCTTTTTGCTGTTTATCAGTTGTGTTCACCACTGTGGATCTGAACTTTATGCTTATAGGTGAACTTCTCCTTGTAGTCAGGTGTCTCACTGTTTAGCCCTCCATTTCTCTGGATTCTTATCTCATAGGCCGTGCTTAGTGAGGTCTTCTCTGACCATCTTGTTAAGAATATCCAGATCAACTCCTCCTCATACCTAGTTCCATTTTTTTGTTTTGTTGTTGTTGTTTTGGTACTGGTGATCGAACTCAGGACCTTGCATTTGCAAGGCAAGTGGCAGCACCACTGAGCTAAATCCATGGCCCTTCATTTATTTTTTTGACACAGGGCCTTCAACTCATTGTGCTGGGATTGCAGTTGGCCTTTTTTGTTTGTTTTTGATTTTTTGAGGCAGGGTCTTGCTGTGTAGTTGAGGCTGCCCTATGTAGCCCAGGCTGGCCTTGAACTCACAGCAGTCCGCCTGCCTCAGCCTCCTGAGTGCTGGGATTACAGGTGTGCACCACCATGCCCGGCTCCAGATGGCATTTTTAAAGCACTTTTTATACATGTGTGTTTATTCTGTGCTTACTTTATTGTAAGCTTTGTGAGGACAGAGACTTTGTTGTGTTGTATTTCTCTGCTAGGAGGAGACAGTACTTGGATAAAGTATTGAGTTTTAATTTTAGCATGGGAGTAGCTTTATCATAGCGCTACCACTACCTGCCATTGTAGGATTGAATTCATCTGAATTTTGAAAAAAGATGAAGAGAGTTTTCTCCAGAGGAGACTTAGCTGGAAGGAACTGCATAGAATGGAAGTGTTTTATTAGTGACAGTTTTATTTATTAGACGAACAGCAGTTGCTTTCCTTTGTTATAATGAAATTAAAACTTTTGTTAGAACTTTCTTAGTATCAAATCAAATCCAGATCCTGGAAGGAAAAGAGATTATTATTAATTGTGGTTCTATATTTTTATCTGTTTCCTCTTTTAGAGGAAAGATCCTTCTGGTTTTTTTAAACTTCCAGTATGGCTTTATTATCAAAAGTAAAATTTAACCATTTTATTAGTACATATTTTACAGAATAATTTGCTTCCTTGTCACATATTCATGCATGCCTATAAAGTACTTTGATTGTGTCTTCCCCCATTATCCTCCTGTTCTCTCTTCCGTTCTCATCCCCTTCCCCTTCTCTAATAATCTTCTACTTCTGTGTTGACTCTTTCCCCAGATTCCATATCTGAGAGAAAACATGCAATACTTGTCTTTCTGAGTCCGGCTCACTGTATCTAACATGATATTTCCTAGTTTCCAACACTTTCCTGAAAATTACATAATTTCTTTCATCATCATCATCATCATCATCATCATCATCACAGTCTATTATTATTATTATTATTAATTTTGTTTTTTTGAGACAAGTTCCCAGTATGTAGTCAGCAGACTGGCCAAAAGCCAGTGCTTCTCCTATCTTAGCCTCTGGAGTGCTAGGAAAAATGACCTAATGTTGTTTTTCCTTTTGACTGAATACTCCATTGTGTATGTATATCACATTGTTTTAATCTGTTCTTTTGCTCATGACTACCTATGTTAATTCCAAAAGGTGGTTGTTACAAACAGTGTCTTAATAAACGTGAGTGTGCCGTTATGTTTGATTGCTTCAGTTGTATACCAAGGAGTGGTAGAGTTGGATCATACAGAATTTGTAGCTTTACTGTTTTGAGGCCCCTCTGCCTTGATCTCCATAGTGGCTTTACTGGTTTACATTCTCACTGACTATGTAGAAGGGCTTCTTTTATTATTTTGTGTATTCTCGATGATAGTCATTCTGATTAGGGTCAGATAGAATCTCAGTGCAGTTTTGATGTGCAGTATGCCTTTTTCCTGATGGCTAATGATGTTGAATATGTTTTCCTATAATTATGGGCCATTTATATTTCTTTTGATATGTTTTCAGTTCATTTGTTCATCTGTTGAATTACTTGTTCTGGAATTTTTTGAAATCCATTATATATTCTGGAAATTAGTCCTCTGTTGGAAGAGTAGCGGTAAAGATTTTCTCCCATTCTTAGGTTGTCTTTTCAACTGTATTGTTTCCTTTGCTATATAGAATCTTTTAATTTGATGCAATCTCATTTGTCAGTTCCTGTTCTTATTTTCTGAGCTATTGGAGTCTTATTCAGGAATTTGTTGTCTATATCTTCAAGTGTTTTCCCCTAGAAGTTTCAAAGTTTCAGGTCTTATATTAAGGTCTTTGATCTATTTTGAGTTGATTTTTATATAGGATGAAAAATAAAGATCTAGATTCAGTCCTGTACATGTGACTATCTAGTTTTTTCAGCATTATTTGTTTAAAAAAACTGTATTTTCTCTAACCTATATTTTTGGCACCTTTGTTGAGAATCATTTAGCTCTAGCTGTGTGGGTTTATTTTTTGATTCTCTATTCCATTCCATGGGTCTACATGTCTTATTTTTATGCCAGTACCATGCTGTTTTTGTGGCTCCAAAGTGTATTTTGAAATAGGCTATTGTGATGCTTCTACCATTGTTCTTTTTGCTCAAGATTGCTTTGGTTTTTCAGGGTCTTCTGTGTTTCTTTGTGAATTTTAGGTTTTTTTATTTCCAGTTCTTTAAATAATGCTATTTGTATTTTGGCAATTGCATTGAATTTGTAGATGGCTTTTGGTAGTATAGCCATTTTAACAATATTAATTTTGTCAGTCCATAAATTTGGAAGTTCTTTCCATCTTCTAACGTCTTCTTCAATTTCTTTTTTCACGTGTTCTAATTTTCATTATAAAAGTTTTTCACCTCCTTGATTAGGTTTGTTCCTCATATCTTTTTTTTCCTGAGTGTGTTGTGAACGGGATTTTTCTCTTTTCCCCTTTCTCTGTCTTTCTCCCCTCTCTCTCTTTATTTTCTTCTCTTCCTCCTTTCCTCTTTTTTTTTTTTCTTCAGTACTGGAAATTGAATTCAGGGCCTTTGCATGAGCTACCTTCCTAGCCCTTGAGAAAGTTTAAAAAACTTTTTTTTTCTTTTTGAGAAAAGGTTTATTCAAACCTATGTTGCCAAGTTGCCCAGGCAGCTCTTGTTTTATTTCTTTGATCTTCTATATTTTTCTTGATTTTTTTTTTCAGGAAGTTCATTATTAATGTATAGGAAATCTACTGATTTTTGATATTGCTTTTATAAGCTGCTACTTTGCTGAATTTGTTTGGCAGTTTTAGGAGACTTTCAGTGGACTCTTCAGGGTTTCTAGGCATAGAATTATATTATCTGTGAACAGGGATGTTAACTTCCTCCTTTCTGGTTTTTATTTCTCTCTCCTCTCTGCCATCTTCCCCCACTGTCTCCTTTTATTTCCTCCTCTTGCTTGATCCCTCTGGCTAAAGCTCTCAGGACTGTATTAAATATGAGTGGTGAGAAGGGGCACCTTGTCTGTTCCTTATTTTAGAAGAAATGTTTGAAGTATCATACTGGCTATGGATTTGTTGTATGTATCCTTTATTATGTTGAGGTATGGTCTGTCTATGCCTTATTTCTTCAGATTTTTTTTTTTTTAATTTGGTACTGGGGATCAAACTCAGGACCTTGTGCTTGGGAGGCAGGTGTGGTGCCACTAAGATAAAATCCCTGGCCCCTATTCCAGTTTTATCATGAAGGGATGTTAGATTTTATCAAAGGCTTCTTCTATTTGAGATGATTATGTGATATTTTTATTCTTAATTTTATCCTTAATTCTGTATATGTAGAAAAATACATTTATTGACATTCTTGTACCAACCTTACATCTGTGGAATGAAATCAACTTTATCATTATGTATGATCTTTTTAATGAGATTTAATTTGATTTCATTCTTTTATTGAGTATTTTTGCATCTATATTTATCAGTGATATTTGTCTATAGTTTTCTTTTTTTATTATTGTTCTGTCCTTATCAGGCTTTGGTTGGTAGGTTCATACTACTGAATTAAACCTACTTTTGGTAGGTTAATACTGGCTTTCTTTTCTTTTTTTTAATTGACTTGAAGGGCACGCTGCCTTTGAACTGCAGTCCCACTTTTTTTAAAATTTGAGACTGGGTCTTGCCAAGTTGCCCAGGCAGGACTTAAAACTTGCCATCCTACCTTAGCCTCACAAGTGCTGGTATTACAGGCATGCTAGAATGAATTTTGAAGAGTTTCTACTCTTTCTATCACATGAACTAGTTTGAAAATCATGGTGTTAGTTCCCCCTTTAAAGTCTAATAAAAATTCAGTAGTGAATTTGTTCAGTCTTGGCCTTTGTTGTTATTGTTGGGAGACTTTTATATTACTGCTTCAGTCTCATTGCTTATTATTGATCTATTTAGATTTTTAATATCCTTTTGGCTCCATTTTGGTAGGTCCCATGTTATCTAGAAATTTTTCCATTCCTATAGATTGTCTGTTATATTGGCATACAGTTTTTTATAGTCCTAATGAGCCTCTGGATTTCAGTGTATCTGTTTTAATAGCCCCCTTTTTGGCTCTAGTTTTATTTATGTATATCTTCTCTACATTTTGATTTGGCCTGGTTAATCTGGTGAAGAGTTTATCAATTTTGTTTATCTTTTTGAGGAACCAAATCTTGTTTTATTTCTTTGATCTTCTGTATTTTTCTTGTAGTTTGTGTTCTGCTGTGATCTTTATTCTTTTCTTCTACTGATTTAGGGATTAGTTTTTCTTTTTCTGAGGTTTTGAGAAATATCATTAGGTTATTTATTTGAGATGTGTTTTTCTAATAGTAGGCACTTATAGCTACAGACTTGCCTTTTAAAGCTTTCTCTGTGTCCCATAGGTTCTGGTAGATTGCATTTCCATTTTCATTTGATTCCCCTCCACATTTCTTCAACAACTCACTGATCATCCAAATGTATTGTGTTGTTTTATCTTGCTGTTAATTTCTAGTTTCCATTATATTCTGATAAGGTATATGAAATTATTTCCATATTTCTGTATTTGTTAAGGTTAAGGAAGCGGCCACAAATAATGATCTATTTTGGAGAAAGTTCCCTGTGCTGATGAAAAGAATGTGTATTCCACAGTTGTTGGATGAAATATTCTGTAGATGTCTATTAAGCCTAGTTGATTGATGTACAGTGTAATTTAGATCTAATGTTTCTATGTTGATTTTTTGTGTTTGTGTGTGTCTGAACTAGTTGGACTAGTTGAAGCTGGACTAGTTGTGATAAGGCCTACCTCTTCTTAGTAGATTATTTCCTTTTTCAGTATGTAGTGACTGTCTTCATATTTTCTGGCTTTTGGCTTGAAGTCTATTTTGTCAGACATAACTACTCATCCTTATTTTTGGGTTCTATTTGATTGGAATGTCATTCTCCATCCTTTCTTTCACTTTCAGTCTGTATATGTCTTTGCCAGGAAATTGAGTGTCTTTCAGACAGCATACGTTTGGATCTTGTTTTTAATTCATTTGTTTTTAATTCTAGCTAAGACTATATCTTTTAGTTGAATGGTTTGCTTTTATATGTGACTTGGTGATTCTACTTTTTAGATTTCAGTGTTCTTTCTCTGTTCTGTACTTTGTGCAGCTTAATTATGGGATAGTGTGAATTCTTTTCTGGTCATAGTTGGGGTTCTAAATGCCTCTTGTACCTGGATTTTCATAACTTTCCCAAGATTTGGATCATTTGTTTTCACTGAATAGGCTTCCTATGCCTTTAGTGTGTTCCTTGGCTTCTTTGTCTAAACTGATTACTATCAGGTTTGATCTCTTAATTGTGTCCCATGGGTTTTGACCTCTTAATTGTGTCCCATAAGTTTTGTATGTTCTGTTCATAATTTATTTTTCTTTAATATTATCTGAATTCAGTCATTCATAAGTCTTGTCTTCAAACCCTGACATTCTTTCTTCCATTTTATCTAGTTTGCTTGTGAGGTTTTCAACTGAGTTTTGTATTTGGCTTATTGAAGTTATCATTTCCACAGTTTGTTTGATCCATTTGTAAATTCTATTGAATTACTCTTTCATTTTCTGTATTGTCTTCCTTAATTTATTCAATGATTTATTTGTATCCTGTTTAAAGTCATTAGTCATTTGTAAAATCATTCTTTTGAATTATTTTTCCAGATTTGCACCCATTTTGATATCTTTGGATTCTCTAGAGGAATCATGGTGACTTTTTTTTTTCATATTTCATGAATTTCTTTGTTGAGATTTGCATATCTGTTGTAATGTGTATCTTTTATGAGTGTTCTTAATAATTGGCCTTCATTTGAGGGCTTGATCCCTACTATCACTGAGAGAAGAGAAAACAAATTGCAATAGTAACAATTGTACAAAACAAACCAGATACAGAAAATATAGTAAAAAGCAATTAAAGTCATCAACTGTATCAACAATAACAGCAGACAAAAGGGGTGAAAGTAATATGGAATGACTTAATGGCTTAAAATTAATAAAGATAAAAATAATAAAATTATTTATTAAAAGAAGAAAGAAAAAGAAAGAAAAGAAAAATGAGTCTCCCTGAATTCCTCCATACAGTGGTGTTTGGATTGGAGAACTTTCTTTCCAGCACCTCTGATACTGGGATCTATCAGATTCAGAGTTGGGGCAGTGAGTAGTTCCTTTTGTAGTTCTTTTCTACTTCCATCAAACAGGTTGGTGCCTTGTGAATGCTAAGCACTGTGCCATGTTTCCTGCTTGCCCTGGCCTGTTAATCCTGTGTTGTCTACATCAGAACTGGAGATTTATTTTGTTTCCTTCTGTACACATGAAACCACTGGTAGCCCCAACTAATTTTGCAGCATGTGGCCACTTAGATACCCTATGTCCTCCAGCAGCTCTCCTCCATTTGTGCTTCTGGGAGTGAGGCAAGTGTCTGAGCAGAGGACTGTTCCTGACTGGGGCAAGCAGACTACGGCATTCCAGGCTGGAGGAGGCAGCTGTGGGAACCAACCGATCCATTGGCCTCTGTCACTCACCAGAGAGGGTCGTGCTGCTCTCTACACCCTGACCTCCCTGAGCTTAAACATCTTAGCAGGTGTGTGACCAATCCTCCCTCGCTCCATGACTCTCTCTCATGGCTGTCACCTACCCAGTCACCTCAGTAGGTGTCCCTATGGTCCCTGATTTGTGGTGGTTCTATGATTACTAATCTGTCAAAAGGCTCAGACCCAAGCAGTAAGACTTGTCTTTATGGCTCCTGGTTGTACTCTCCTCTCTGAGACACTAAGTGCACAGCAGTGGATTTCAGAGCCAATCTGCCAGACTAGATGGGTCACAGCTTGCAGTGGGTTTCTCTTGAGGCTAGGACTGTCGATCTGTTATTTTTTATCATCAGAGCTGCTTGTACTTTTTGGGCAGAATCAATCGTGTTGCTTTTCCTCCAAGGACCCAAGATTGGCATCCCCACTACTTTGTGCTTTTCTCTGTTTGCCTTTCTGGTTTTCTGTGCCTTTTAGCTTCCCTCCCTCCCTCCCTCCCTTTCTCTCTTTCTTTATTTTTGCAGGTACTCCTTTCTTTCTCTTATAAATATAGTTTTTCCTTTGTTGCCCTAACTTTTCTTACTTGCAGAATCACTCAGAGGTACTTGTACCATCTGACTTAGCAGTCAAGCTCAAACTTGATGTGAGGCAGAATAAAATAATTGCTGCTTTGTCTTTTTTTAGAATAACATATTTTTTGTTCATTGAAGAACTAACCCCTAAGAGAGATGAATATTAAGAGTGCTTTTCATGCTTCAGGCCGATAGAAAAAGGGAAAAGGCAATCTGGCTAAATAATAGATCATTGTGGAAAACATTCAATTTTTACCTTTATTTATTTATTTATTTTTGGGCCATACTGGGGATTGAACTCAGTGCCTTTGTACTGAGCTACATGCCCAGACCTTTTTAAGTTTTATTTATTTTACAGGGTTTCCCTAAGTTGCTAAGTAGCCTAGCCTGGATTTAAACTTTCAGTCTTCTTTTCTCAGCCTCCTGGAGTGCTGGGATTACAGGTGTGTGCTACCATGCGTGACTCCAGGGGCTTTCAATTCCAGGTTATAATAAATGCGTCATTTTTTTTCTTCCATTACCTTACTGATTGACATTTGAGTTGCTTCTAATTTTTGTCTTTTTAAAATGCATTTGCTATGAATATTCTTATACATGTCCTTTTTTTTTTTTTTTTTTTTTTTTTAAAGACGGTCTCACTAGGCAATTTGGGCTATCCTTGGCTATATAGCCCAGGCTAGCTGAGACTCCCAGTGATCTTCCTGCCTCATCCTCCCAAAGGCTGGGATTACAGGCATGTGCCACCAGGTGTGGCATGATACTCATTATTTCTGGAATAAGATGAAGGTTCAGTGTTGGTTTTTTTGGTACTGGGGATCGAACTCGGGTCCTTGTGCTTGCAAGGCAGGCCACCAAACCACTGAGCTAAATCCCCGGCCCCCGCACTGCTGTTTTAATTTGCATTTCTTGAGTGGCCAGAAATGTTGGGCATTCTTTTGAGTGTTTATTTGCTGTTTATTCTTTTTCTTTTGAGAAATATCTATTCATTTCAGATGCCCATGTTTTGATTGAGTCTTTAAATTTAGGAGGTCTAATATTTTTTGAGTTCCTTATATATTCTAGATATTTATCCTTTGTCTGAGGAGTAGATGGTAAAATTTTTTTTCCCATTCTCTAGGTTGTCTCTTCACTCTGTTGGTGGTTTCCTTTGCTGTGTAGAAGCTTTTTAACTTGATGTGATCCCGTTTGTTGATTCTTGTTATTTCTTGTGCAAGTGGGGCTTTGTTCAGAGTCTCTGCCTGTGCCCATATCTTCAAGAGTTTTGCCTGTTTTATCTCTCAGCAGATTAATCTATTTTAGTATTTAGATCTTTGATCCATTTTGGTTTTAGTTTAGTGCATGATGAGAGAGATAAGTCTAGATTCAATCTTTGGCATTTGGAAAGCCATTTTTCTCAGCACCCTTTGGTAAAAATACTGTCTTTACTTCAGTGAAAGTATTTGTCTTCTTTGTCGAAGATAAGGTAGTGATGTGTACCTGGATTGTTTCTGCATCCTCTGTTCTGTTCCATTGATCTGCAAGTCTGTTTTTTTTTTTTTTGCCAACACCGTGCTGTTTATATCACTGTAGCTTTATAATATAACTTGAAGTCTGGGATTGCCTACCCTGTTTTGGTTGGATTTTTTTCTGGTTTTGGAATCAGGGTAGTGCTTGCTTCCAGAAATGACTTTGGGAATATTACTTCCCTTTCCATTTCATTAAAGAATTTGAGGTGTCTTCTCAAAAGTTCTTTGAGAATTCAGAAATAGTCTATCAGGACCTAAGCGTTTTTTTAGTTGGTCGTAATTCAGAAATAGTCTATCAGAACCTAAGCATTTTTTTAGTTGGTCGTATTTCTGTTACTTCTTCTATTTCACTGAGTGATACTCTTATTCAGGATCTTTATATCTTGGCTCAGCTTTGGTAGTTCATATATATCTAGGAATTTCTCCATTTCTTCTGAATTTTTCATGTTATTAATGTACAGGTTTTTGAAGTTACTACAGACAATCTTCTGAATTTCAGCAGAATCCATTGTGATTTTACCTTATTTCAAATTGCATGGATTTAGGTCTTTTCTTTCCTTACTTTGGTAAGATTGGCTAAGGGTTTGTTTATTCTTTTTATTCTTTCGAAGAACCAACTCTCTATATTCATTGATTTTATTTTGTATTTTTTTGTCTCAATTTCTTTAATTTCTGCTCTGATATTTATAATTTCATTCCTCATATTAGCCTTGGGTTTTAATTTTTTTCCCCCATAGGACCTTGAGGTACATTATTGGGTTATTTATTTGAGCTTACTCTTTTCTGATGTGGGAATTCACCACTATTCTTGCACTCTGTGTCATAGGTTCTGATATGTCATACAGGCATTGTTATTTGATTGTAGAAACTTAATTGTTACTTGAATTTCATCTGTAACCCATTGATTATTCAGGAGGGTACTATTGAATTTCCTTGTGTTTGTTTAGTTTCTGTGGTGTCTTTTTTCATTGATTTCTAGTTTCATTGAACTATGATCTGATAATATGTGTGGGATAATTTTGATTCTTTACATTTATTAAGCATGCTTTATAGGCTAATATATGGTCTGTTATGGATAAAGTCCCATGTGCCAATGGTAAGAGTGTGTATTCTGTATTGTTAAATGAAACACTATGTAGGTATCTCTTAAGTCCATTTTTTTGAACTCTGACATTTTTTCAACTCTGACATCTCTTTGATTTTGTCTAGTTGATCTGTCCATTTGAGACAAAGGGATATTGAAGTCTCCTATTAAAATTGAATTTGTGTTTTTCTGATTTTTCTTGTCTATGACTGTTTGTTTTATGAAGTTGGGTGTGCTGGCATTTGGTGTTTATAATTGCTATCTCTTTCTATTGAACCATCCCCTTAACCAAATGTAGTGACCTTCTTTGTGTCTTCTGGTTAGTCTTGGCTTGTAATCCACTTTTTCTGAAATTAGTGTAGCTATTACTGCTTTTTTCTGAGTTCCCATTGTATGGAATATTGTTTTCCATTCTTTGATTTTTAATCTGTGAGTTTCTTTTTGAATTAAATGTTTCTTGTATATTAAATGTTGGATTTTGATTCTTAATTCACTCTGCTAATCTGTGTCTTTTGATTGGGGAATTGAGACCATTCATATTGAGAGTTACTACTGAGAGGTATTGACTTATTCCTGTCATTGCACTACTATTGATCTCCCCCATACACACACACACGCACACACTGTGCCTTAGCTGCTCATCCTGCCAAGTATATTCATTCTTTTTGAGTTATTGGCATTTTGGCATCATTATCTTTTTCTAGGATATCCTTGAGGATTTTTTGTAACACTGGTGTGGAGGTCATAGATTTCTTGGAAATACCTTTTCATGGAAATATCTTATTTTCCTATCAATTTTAAAGGAAAGTTTTGCAGGACATATAAGTTAGAGTTAGAAGTTGTTATCTCTTAGGGTTTGAAATACTTCTCTCCAAGCCCCCTAGACTTAAAAGTTTGTATAGAGACATTCACGATAATTCTAGTCAGTTTATCTTTATAAGTGGTTCATTTCTTTTCTCTAATAGCTTTTAAGATTTTTGTTTCTGTGATGGACTTCGGTACTTAAGTATAATATGGTATGGAAAGTTCTCTTGTAGTAATGGCTGTATACCCCATTTATTTGGATGTTTATCTTTCCCTGTTTTGTGACATTTTCTGCCATTATTTCTGTGAGCAAGTTTTTTTTTTTCTTTTGGTACTGTGAATTGAACTAGGGCCCTTGCACTTGCGAGGCAGGCAGTGGCACCACTGAGCTAAATCCCTGACCCTAAATTTACATTTTAAGACAGGATCTTGCTATATTGTCCAGGCTGGTTTAGAACTTGAACTCTTTGCTTCAGCCTCTAGTGTAGCTAGGATTCTAAGTAGGCCACCATGCCTAGCTCTCCCATTTCCTTTTATAGACATCTTAATTACTTTTAAAATCAGATTTATTACTTTCTGTTTTATTCTAGAAGAAACTCTAGTTGAGTTGCGTGATACAAATTTTGCATTCAGAGAAACAGGTGTTAATTGAGAAAACAGCTCATATCGATCAATTTATAATATATAATTTGATATCTTAATTTCTCTCTGTTGTGGTTTTTTGTTTTTCAAGGAATCATCTGTTGCAGTTTGCTTTAGAGTCACCACCCATATCTCCTGCCTCTTTTTCCTCAAAGAAACTTGCTGTCAAAGTACGGAGTCCTGGAGCCTTCAGAGAATCTTTAAAGCAAGGCAACAGGGCAATGGACAAGTTTTTGATCAGAGAAACTGGTGGTTCTACATCAGAGGTGTTGATAAAAGAAAATGACAGCAAATTCAGCCATCAAAAAGAGGCAAGCCCTTCTTCTACAGAGACCAGAGAGACATGTTTTATAGAAAAGATGACACTTGGTACCCCAGATGCTAATAGGGCTGAGATACCCTCTACATCCTCTTTGAAACAGGTTGCTAAAGGTAGGAGATTATTTTCATATGTGCATTTTCTTGATGGAAATTCTGTTGTCTATATGGCATAACAATAAATAGCAGTTTTGAAGAGAAAGGAGTGGAAAGGAACAGACCAGAATTTACCTTAACACAATCACAGAGATGGATATAATCATTGCTTATAGATGTGTTTATTTTCTTTCTCTCTCATAGAGTGGAAATTCCACATGATCCTTGAAAAAAATGAGACAGTTTAATTAGCTTGTACTTCAAGTATGACAGTAGCTTTCTATTTTTCTGCCCCGATACCCAATATAGTTCTAGTTTAATCTTAAGTAGCTCTTTTTATCATAGTTGTTTCACTCCTTGACACCCCCATGCTATACTGATTGGCATTTAGAGCCACTGCGCTAGCCATTCCACCTTATTTCTTCTCTTTCTCTCTCAGTTGTCTTGTCCTAGCCAAGCTTACTTACCCACTGTTCTCCCACCACTTGCCAAGTGTTTTTGTAATCCTGGAGCACAGACACACCCGTTTGTGTATTGTCTCTTACTACTGTCCTGGTACTATGGCAGAGCTGCACAGTAGTGACCCCAGTATGCCCGGAGAGCCTGGGTCATTGGCTGCCTGGCCTGCACTCAGCACGTTTGCTGACTCCTGCAGTACGCCTTTCGGACTGTGTTTTATTTGTGGACTAGGTTAGACAACATTGGTATCTCAGCTTATATTACTTTTTCCCTTTCTACAAATAGTAAAGTCTTTCTTTTTCTTTTTAAACAATACAGTGGATTGTCCTGTGTGTGGGGTTAACATTCCAGAAAACCACATTAATAAGCACTTAGACAGCTGTTTGTCACGTGATGAGAAGAAAGAGAGCCTGAGAAGGTAAGAAAGTTGACCATAACCCTCCGTTGCTGTAGCTAGATGCTTCTGATGCTTTATAACTTGAAAAAAATTCAGTATTTTATGTCTTTGACCAGTTGTCATATCCCCTCTCCCACTTGCTTTTTTCCTTTACTCTTGTTTGGCGCACCTCCCATTTCCTCTCCTCTTGTTCTTTCCTCAGCTCTCACTTTGCCAAATGTGATTAACTGTATTGAATATGTAACTACTTAATATACTAAGTGTGTATCTGACTTTTAAATTTTGACCTGAGAAATTAGTGATTTAGAGTTCAAAAAGTTTCTAGAAAGAAGAAACTTCTTTTCTTCTTAGAATTTTAGAGCTCCTGTAAAATCTCTTGGCCAAAGAAAGCAAGGTGAAACTCTGAATATGGAAAATATGAGATCTTGCTGCCGTTCCTAGAATACTCAAAAGTTTTAAAATTTTAAATCAAGCTTTTTCAAAAGTTTACTTGGTTTTGGATAAGGCAGGTATAGATAGATACGTGATACAAGAAAGGATGCCAAAGCAGGTATAAAATATAATGTCCTTGATAAAAAATATTTTTAAAAACACATAATGTCCTCCTAGGTTGTATAACTAATGAGTCATCACCACAGTGTCAGCATCCAGCTGCTATGCTAATCCGCCTCCATTATACATCAGAGTAACAGTGATTTCTTAAACCAGTCCACTATTATTATACATATACGCTGCTTAGGAATGCAATTTTAATTGAAGTTTAATTGCAGAGTATTAAAGGAAGCAGAAGCTTCGATTTAGATGAATCTGGTGCTGAAGGGAGGAAGTGAGGTGGTAGTTTAGGGACAGTAAATAGCACCATCAAGGGAAGATTTTATTTTTAAAAATAGGGTTGTTTAAGCCTTCAGTCCTTTTTCTGGTAGTTTCTGCAGGGAGAGAGCAGATGGTCAGTGGAACAAAGTGCTGAACATAAGACACCAGCAGTTCAGTAATGAAGTTATCCTGGACCTGCTGAAAGGACTTTTTTGAACAGGAAGTAAGGGGGAAAGAATAGGTAATAATTCAGAGTTTTGGGAAACAAGAGGAAGGAAGCTGAAGACCTGAGTAGTATTTGGAAAGTGAGATGAACAGAATGATTGGCCCTTCTTTTTGATCTATTTTGAAGGAGTTGGAGGAGTGTTTTCCAAAAGCCATGCTAGTGAGGCAGGGCCATCTTAGCATTTTTAAAAAAAAATCATTAAAGATAAAGAGGTGGCACTTTTAAGAAGTATGTGTGGGACAAATGCAAGTTCCAAAGGACAGACTCGTGCTGTGGTAACTTGTATCAGCTGATAGAGGAAGTACAGTGATCTCTCATTCATTACCCTGAGAGACACACTTGACTCCAGACCTGGGAAGTCTTGTATGCATAGTTCTCTCTGCTACCATAGGGATAAATTTGTTGATGAAATAAGAATTTTTGGTTACTTAATGGGGATTCTGAATAAATGAAAACTGGATAGTTGAAGACCCCCTTTTCTTTTGAGAAGTTTGTTTGCTTTTTCCCCCAATAAAGTGAGTTGGGGGTATATAAGCTGAGTATTTTCTACCTAAAGAGTAAGAAATCAGTGCTGATAATCCAGTAATCTAATTTGGGGCTTTATTTTCTAGATTCATTAATTGTATTCTAATATATTTAGCTCTGTATTTAAAGTCATGTTCACACATGAGTGATATATTAAGTTTAAGTTCAGTAGTGATTCCAAATCCTGCTCTGTAGAGTGCTGTAGTCTTGACAGTTGGTCTGTAGTACAACTTAGAATGAGTGCAGACTGTGTTACCTCTTACTACATTGAAGGTGATAAGAAACCATATATAAAGATAACTAATGGGCATGTTTTCATCAAGTAATTCCTACATTTGTTTTAGCCCTAAACCTTTTTGGCCTCATAATTCACATCTTGCAAAATTGTTCAGACATACTTAGCCAGCCATTCTGCAGCATCTCTCTGTAGTTTTGTCCTGTCTCTGGCATCTGGCCACTTTGAAGAGCCTTGGCCTGTTTTTAAGTCTCCACTGCAACACCCAGACAAGCTGTCTCCTAGATCTGGATGAAAACTCTTAACCCATCCTGTGTGAAATCATCTCACAGTTCATTCAGAGCACATACTCTTCCTTTTGATGTTCTCAGATTGTGAGTGCTCTCAAATGCAAGATTCATTTTCACTAAATTGTGGAAGATGGATCAGTGTCAGTTTCATGTTTAGGGGAACTTTCCTCTGGCTTCCTAATTTTAACTTCCTGTTAGAAATTGTTGGCCTCAGGTAGTGCTTTTCATTGTAAATGTTGGTGAACCATATAGTTCTTTATTAGAACCTCACATTTATAAGTTTTATAACCTATCTTTAATAAAATAAATGTGTTGGATAAGGACTTAATGATTTGTTTCTCTTTGTATGCTTGTTATAAACGCCTGGAAAATGATTCAGTGGTTGCAACCTACTGTGATTTTATTTTGCTATAATTTTGTCAAATCTTGGAGTCCAATTGGCTGTCATTATTATAGGAACAAATTTCAGAAAAATATACTCTGTTGGAGTTTGCAGGTGTTTTTATAGTTAATTACTTTCAGATTTTAGTAGTAGAGCATAAAATAAATTATTTACCCAGGAAATAGCACTACTGGTTAGTAGAGAAATATTTGGTAGTTTTATCTATTCTAGAGTGTACTGTTTTTCTATATATAATCTTTGGACCTGATCTTTTTATCTGGGGAAACTGTATCAGTCCGTGCTTACTAGAGGAATAGATTTAATGCACGATAAACAAATATGAGAATTTACAAGATTGGCTTATGGTGGAAGCCCAAGAGTGCAATAGGATTGTGTGGTGGAGATCCAGAGGATCCAGTTGAAGACCTGGAGGTCACTATAGTGTCCTGTGTGAGTGTATATGAGGAGGCCAAAGGATCTGCGATAGAAGGCTGAAGGGTTCGTGCTGGAAGCCAGGAGACAACATCCAAGATAAAGGTGAAGACTGGAGTGTCTCGGAAGAAACAGAAGCAAGCCTCCCTTATTCTATTCAGGCGACAAGCCCTTTCACATCTAGGGTGGGTCTTGTGTCTTCTGTAAATCCTTTCAGTCACACTCAGAACTATGCTGATCCAGTTTAGTTGGGTGTTTCTTACTCAAGTTGGCACAGTCAGTTAACTATCACAATTCACCCCTTATCAACTTAACAATTTCTGTAATCATAGTCTCCAGATACAAGGACAAGTTCATGCTGCCACTGTCCTGCATACAAATGGAATCATGCTAATTCCCTCCCCAGAACAGAAGACAAGTTTTCTTTGGGTGATGCTTACTCATAACATTTAATGACTTGAACACTGTAACATAGGTTTAATAATACTTAAAAACCAATATCATCAAGATCATCAACATTATATTACATGGGAAGCATATTAGATGAGAACTATTACAATTATAATCCTTGTTTTCATAACTGATCATGGGATCATAGCTGGTATTTAGAATTACTTTATTCCACTATCCATTCTGTATTCCCTTGCCCTTCAGCAAGCACCTCAGCAAGTCTTGGTTGTTTCCCTAGTGGGTGACCCATACCTTCATTCCTGAAGGTTCCGGACCATTTGTCATCCTGACTGGATTGGGCTGTTGTCATTTCCCACTGACCTTAATAACAGGCAAGGGTAATATTAGGAGGTGCACTCCTGTGCTCCAAGTATATTCTTCTGTCCATTGTGGAGGAATAGACTAATTTCCCCTGATAGTCTGGCTCAGTCACCCCTGACATCACCATAGCTCCCTTTTTAGCTTGTTTACTCAGGCACAGGGAGACCAAAATGACCAGAGGGAGTTCTTACTTCCAGTTCAGTGGAATCATTGTGCTTCCTGGAACAAGCGTTTCCCATTCTGAACTCAGACTTTGAGGGCAGCAGAGGATAAAGCCATAGGAACAGAAAGCAAAATTGTTGCTAGTGGATCCCTAGGGGTAGTGTGAGTAGTCTCATTCTCATTCCACCCATTGATTCATGGAGCATGGGAGACACAGCACCATATAGTGGACGCTGATTCACAGCACATGCAGCCTTTTGAAGAGCCAGGCCCTAGCCCTGAAAGCTATTGCCACCTAGCTGGCACTCTTAACTGATTGTCTTTGAAAGACCATTTCACCCTTCTGCCAATGCAGCCATCTGGATGGGGAGAAACATGGTAAGACCAGTGAATTCCACAAGCATGAGCCCACTGCCTCACTTCTTTGACCATGAATGTGTTTCTTGGTCAGAAACAATGCCGTGTGGAATCCCATGATGGTGCAGAGGCGTTCTGTAAGTCCATGGATGGTAGTTTTGGCAGAAGCATTACATGCAGGTAAGGCAGACCCATATCCAGAGTAAGCGTTTATGCCAGTAAAGATAAAGTGCTGTCCTTTACATGATGGAAGTGGTCCAATATAATAACTTGCCACCAAGTCACAGGCCGATTGCCCCAGGGAACGATGCCATGTTGGGGACTCAATGTTGGTCTCTGCTGCTGGCTATTGGGCATTAAGCAGTGGCTGTAGCCAGATCCGTCTTGGTGAGTGGTAGTCCATGTTGCTGATCTCATGCACAATCTCCATCCCTGCCACCATAGCTACTCTGCTCGTGATCCATTGGGCAATAAGAGGGGTGGCTGAAGAATGAGCTTGACTGCTGTCTATAGAACCAGGTCATCCTAGCCATTTGATAAAGTCCTCTTCTGCTGACATCACTTTTTTGTCAGTGTTTACATGGTATACAAATACTTTTATATTCCTTGCCCATATGGAGAGGTCTATCCATATACCTCTTCCTTAAATTCTTTGTCACTAATCTTCTATTCATGTTCCTTCCAAGTTCCTGACCATCTGGCCAGACCAACAGCCCATGAATCAATATACAGTTGCACATCTGGTAGTTTTTTCTTCCAGGCAAAATGTACTACCAGGTGCACTGCCTGATGTTCTGCCCACTGAAGATTTCCCTTCACCACTGTCCTTCAGGAATATCCTGGAAAAGGGCTGTAATGCTGCCGCTCTCCACTTATGGGCAGTGCTTGCATGACATATAGAACCATCCATAAACCAGAGCCTAGCTTTCTCTTCCTCTGACAGCTGATCATATGGTATACCTCATCAGGCCATAATTCCATGCTGGGACACAGAAGACAATATGGCAGGAGTAGGAGCCATGGCCATTTGGGCAACTTCTTTATGAACTTTACTTGCACCATTTCCATTCAATGATGGACTATTGTTGTGCACATCCAAGCTATGACTTGATAGGTCAGATAATACCCATCTTACAAAAGGCAACTCAGGTTGCAAGGTAGCCTAGTGTCCCATGGTTAGATATTCACTTTCCAGTAAGGCCCAGTAGCAGGCCAAGGGCTGTTTTTCATAGGGATAGTAGTTGTTGGCAGATGGTGGCAGAGCCTTGCTGCAAACTCCTAAAGGTCTCCACTGCAGTTCACGTATGGAGGCCTGCCAGAGACTCAGATCACATCCCTACCTGCCCCTTCAAGTACTGTCAGATCTGCTGGATTGTTTGGCCACAGTGGCAGAGCAGCCTGCACAGCAGCCAGAACTTGTTGCAGAGCCTTCTCATGTTGAGCCCCACTCAAAACTAGCTGCTGAGTCACACATGCTAAGTGAGGAATGTGTTGCCTCTGAAATCTAGATAGGCCTGCCTGGCATTGTCTTCCTTTTTCAAGTGTAGCGGGAGCCAAATGTGTAATTGGGATAGATACTTTTTACCTTAGAAGGGATATATCTACATTCCCCATACCACTGGACTTCTAGAAATTTTCCTGAAGTAGAAGGACCTTGAATTTTAGTTGGATTTATTTCCCATCCTCCGGCTTGCAAATGCTTTACTAACAAACCCAGAGTGGCTGCTACCTCCTGCTCACTCGATGCAGTTAGCATAATATCATCAATGTAATGGACCACTGTGATACCTTCTGGGAGAGAAAGGTGCTCAAGATCCCTGTGAACTAAGTTGTGACACAGGGCTGGGAAGTTAGTATAACCCTGAGGTAGGGCAATGAGGGTATATAACTGACCTCACCAGCAGAAAATGGATAGGTATGGAGCAGAAGGCATTTGCCAAGCTGTGTACCAAGTACCAAGAATTGTACTGATCTGCTCAAGCAAGGACACCACATTTAATACAACAGCTGCAATTGGACTCCACTTGATTTAGTTTATGGTAATCTATGATTTCCCAAGACCCATCTGTCTTCTGCACAGGCCATTGGGAGAATTAAATGGAGATATGGGAACCACTACCCCTGGATCCTTCAGGTCTTTGATAGTGGCACTAATCTTTGCAGTCCCTCCAGCGATGTGATATTGTTTTTGGTTTACTATTTTACCAGGCAAAAGCAACTCTAAAAGTTTCCATTTGGCCTTTCCAGCCATATAGCCCCACCACTACAAATTAAGGAACCAATGTGAGGATTTTGCCAAGAACTACTATCTATCCCAATTATGGATTCTGGAAAAGGGGAAGTGACCACAGGATGCACTTGAGGGCTTATTGGACCACTGAAAGTCAGACCTTTGCTGTTGATCACCTGACATCCATAGGCCCCCGCTTTTACCGGAGGGCCGCAGTGGTGTCTTGGATCCCCTGGAATCAGCATTAGTTCAGAACCATTGTCCAGTAGTATGGTCATCAAAATGTCTAATCACTTTCTTTTCCCCCAGTGCACAGTGCATGCACCTTCCCTTTGGTGATTAAGTGCTGCCACTTCACCCCTGCCACTAACTCTCCCAGTTGAGTGACTTTGGTCCCCACTGTAAAGTCTGATAGAGAAGAGCATTGACAAGGCTCTGTAGGTGTGCTGGTGCTCCCCTTATGAATCTTTTTCTCAAGGTTTTAATGAAGGGTGCATTTTCTGGATCATCTCAGTGTGGAGGATTAGGTTTAACATGACAGATCCACTCCAGCATACCCATTTCCCTGAGCTGTTGAATCACCCATCAACAATAAACCAGCGAATATCAGGCATCTCTAACTCATTCACAGTGGGCCATCTTTTGATCCACACTTCTAACCAGCCAGATAAGCTATTCATACCTTTTTTTTTATTCTGCAAGCTGCAACATTAAATTTAGAATTCCTCCTTAGCACGCCCATATTGAGAAACTCAGCCTGATCCAGGTGTATGTTTTTGCCACCATTCTCCCACACCTGCTCATCAGGTCCCTGCTTATAAGAGTTAGAAAACCCAAGAAGTTCTTCAGGAGAATGGTGGACCTCGTGGTTCACATTATGTACCCCAGCCTTTGGAGCTTTTTGTGATTTGAGACTGGTTGCAAAAGTGAGTGGTGAGGGTGGGTCCTGAGGAGTGTCACTATTATCATATTTGGCCAAAACAGGATTAATTCCCCCGGGTATATTAGGAGAGGCCAACATCATTGCAGGTGGGGGTGGGGATGCCTCTGCCACTGCCGGTGGGGAAATCTCTTCCTCTGGAAAAATAATCTCATTAAAGTGGAGGAGTGCGACATCCTTAGCCTCATCAGCATCTTCCCAAACATCTCCATCCCAGTTTACTGGATCCCATTGTTTTCTAGTCAGTGCTCTCCTCACCCTCACTTCAGATACCCTTCAAGGCTGAGCATTACATTTATGCTATGTTTCAGCCAGTCACATTATTAGGGCCTGTGTTTGGGTTTTTACAGTTTCAGCCTTGTGGCTAAAGAAATGGAGATTCTCTTTCAGGACACACTTAGAAACTTTTAGATTATTTATGTGTGTCTGCATCTGGGTGTTTGAATCTTTGTGCTCCTTATTTTCCTTTATTAATTTGTCTTCATGGTTAGAAGGCTTAGATTTTCTTTGCATATCTTGAGCTCATTATTTTCCTTCGCTAGTTTGTCCAGAGATGCTAAGAGCAACCAGATAGTATTATATTTTCCACTCTTCCAACAATATTCAAAAGTAACTATCATATATGGAGTTGTTAAATTTCTTACACTAAATAAGTGATGCATCAGGCTAATCAAATGCACCTACGTTGGGTATTACTTTAAACAGTTCACACCAAGAACCATCAATATTCCCCACATTATCTATCAGGAGAGGTTGTGGTGTCTTTAGATCTCGTCAAATTAGAAAGCCAAATCCAGGAACCACTAAAACCATTAAAGAATTTCATTTTTACAATTCTGTTTCTCTAGAGCCACTACTCCCAGTAGCAAAATCTGTATCAGTCAGTGATTACTGGAGAAACATTTAATTAATGCAAGATAAACCAATATATAAGAATTTACAAGATTTGCTTATAGTAGCTGCCCACAGAGTCAATTGTGGAAGCTCGCAAGAGGGCTGTCTGTGCCCTGGAGATCTGAAGGATCCAGTTGAAGGGGTGGAGCTCACTGCAGTGTCCCATGCAAGTCTGTGTCAGGAGGCTGAAGGGCCTGTACTGGAAGCCAGGAGACGACATCCAAGATGAAGATGAAGATTGGAGCTCCTCCTAAGAACAGAAGGGAGCCTGCCTTCTTCATTTCCTTTCATACCATTCGGGCAACAAGCCTGTTGGTTGCTGTCACTCATGCCCAAGCTGGGTCTTCTGTCTTCAGCAAATCCCTTCAGCCACATCCAGAACTATGCTGATCCAATTTATTGGGTGTTCTTACTTGAATTGACACAGTAACTATCACAGGAACCATATTCAAAATACAGGTTTTAGGTTTCCACCTCTGTCTGGCCTGAAGTGTGGATGGGTGTTGTAGAGAAGGGGCTGGGAATATGCATTGTAAGCAAGCGCTCCAAGCTATTTAAGGGATACTGGAGTTTGTTTGGAGAGCTTAGTGTGAACTGATTCTGTACAGATCCTATGTAAACCTTGTTCTTTTGATAAATCTGTTACTTTCAAGTCCCCATTAATTTTCACCTGAATCTTTGCTCCTCTCATTTTGAAGTGATTGTAATTGTAATGATCTTGAAAAACACTTGTTAATCACCTCATTGGCCATAGAACTGAATTGTGTGATGGATTCAGGCTAAGGAGTTCCTCTTTGTGAAATTATCTCAAGTCATTGATACTTTTCAGTAATTTGGTATTTATAATAACTTTGGGGGGAAGAGTAGGAGAAAGTAATATGACTTGTTATTACAACATTTTTGTAAGTTTTTGTTATGAAGATTGAATGAGTCCATGTGGTGGTAGTGCACAGGTGTACTCCTAGCCCTTGGGAAAGCTGAGGAAGGAAGTTCACAAGTTTGAGTCTGGCCTGGGTAACTTACCTGTCTCAAAAATAAAAAATAAAAAAATCCTGGGGATGGAGCTTAGTGCGGAGGCCCTAGGTTCAATCCCTAGTACAAGAGAGGGAGACCAGGAGGGAGGGAGAGAGAGAGAAAGAGAAAAATGAAAAATGAGAAGCTAGATGGTGATTTTGCTAATACAGTTTTTTTAAGGGCTTATATATTAACTTAAATAATTGAGGAGAACAGAACCCTATCACATTTTTGCTATTTTTGTGCATTTTAGGAGATGACACCACAAGAGTATACCACATGAATATTACTTGTGGGCCAACTTTTTTTCAGCCGTGAGTCATTTTTTCAGCCGTGGTCATGAGTTCAGTGAAGGTAGCTATCATCCAGGTCTTCTGATTCTCATGCAGTACTTTTGCAAAATTGATTGTCCTGAATTTGAGGGGAAGTTTTGCCTGTAGATCAGAACTTCTTCTAGAGAAGTTAGGTAATAACATAGCCTTCAATCCATGGAGAATCCTGCAGTCACATCCATACTCTAATCATCTAAGGTAGCTCATTTTTATAAGAACTTTGCATGGAAACCATGGGTAGATTTTAGGGAAAGTATGCTCTAACGAGGTAGAGGACTGAATAGGTCTGCACAAGTGAGATTTGAAGTGCAGTTCTCGTAACACTTAGGCTGTGAGCCTTGGGTGCAAGTTTCCAGTCCACATCTTCAGCCTTGACCTCTTTCTGAGACCTGAGTCTTTCTCTCATTTTGGTGCCACCTGTACCTACCTGTCTATCTGAATGTTAAACTTTACCCACAAGTTCTCTCCTCTTTCCCTGTTTGTCTTATAGCTTCACTGCTCTCTCAGTCACACACAGATGTTGATTGTGAAGGTAAGCTACAGTTTTACATGATAGCATTTGATAATTCCCAATAATCAGAGATTTTTCCCCCTTTTACAGTTCTGCTCAAAAAAGGAAGCAGCTGCCCAAAACCGTGTATAATTTACTCTCTGATCGTGATTTAAAGAAAAAGCTAAAACAGCATGGATTATCTATTCAAGGAAATAAACAGCAGCTCATCAAGAGGCACCAAGAATTTGTCCACATGTATAATGCCCAGTGTGATGCTTTGCACCCTAAGTCAGGTAAAGTAGTAAAACAAGTTATTATCCTCCAGGTGAAACAGTTCTGTGTAGCTCAGAGATTACAAAATGTAGAAGGAAAATTTTAATGTGTTTTTGATAATAGATTAAATATGCAAATATATTCCTACAAAAAGTACTTAAGAGAATACTGTGATAGGCCAGCTTTTGTCTCCCTCAGCCCATGTCCCAGGCCCAAGGTCCTCTTCTCAGAGACTCTGCTATCGCTGGCTTCTCAGGTGATGCTGGGTAGAGGGAGCAAATTACTTGAGATCTTTTTACCTCTGTTTTAATTTTTAAGGACAATAATATGACTGAATTTCTGATGTTTTAAGAGAAATTGATGATGCAGTGCATGGTGTGTATCACATGTCTTGTGTGGTACCTTAGCAAGTAGCACTGAGTAAAAGTTGCCATTGTGATTACTATATACAAATCTGTGTCCTTTTACAAAAATATTGGTGTTCTGTGTACACTGTTTAGTGGTTCCTGCTTTTTTTTGGTACTGGGGATCAAACTCAGGCCCGTGTGCTTGCTAGGCAGGCGGCGGCACCACTGAGCTGAATCCCCGGCCCTGGTTTTTGCTTTTTGTTTAGCTACACACATATTTTGGAGTTTTTCCTATTATATTAGCATATATAGAGTTGCCTCATTTTTTAAAAAAAATTGAAGGTAGCATGCTAACAGAAAAGTGCACAATTTTTAAGAGTATTGCTTGATAAAGTATCACAAAGTAAATTTGACAGAGTGAAAGTGCCTTCGTTGCCACTGTGGAGATGCTGTCAGCATTGCGGGGTCCTGTCTGCCTGCCTCTTGCTCGCTGCCTTCTGCATTCTGATATTTTACTACTATCCTGACTTCTAACTCCGTGTATGATTTGTGTCACTTGTTTGATCTTTTTATCAATGGAATAACAGCTGTGGAGTCTGTCCGTGGTTTGTATACCATTGTGGTTTTTTCCTTTTGTTGCCATACAGCATTCCATTGTATAAAGCCTGCTTTATCCTTTGAATGGTTGATTTAAATTCTTTCCTCCTTTTGGCTATTAAGAATGAATAATCTTTTGCATGTCTCTTGGTGTACATAGACTCACACTACTGTGGCATATAAATTCCTGGAGTGGAATTGCGGTGTGATACGTTTGCAGATGTTCAGCTTTTACAAACCTGTGTGCGTCTTTGCAAGTTGTTCTAATTCTTGATCGCATCACTGTTGTGAAATGACCTGGCATTAACAGTCGGTTATTTTTTACTGTTCTGTCTCTGTCTCTGCCTTACAAAGAAGGTAACTCTGAAATGTTCAATCTACTTTTGGTGGTTTTTTTTCCTGTTTTTCGCAATCTTTCTATTAAAACTAACCTTTGCTAGGTATGGTGGCACCTGTGATCCCTGCACTGTCGAGGCTAAGGAAGGACGATCGTTGCAAATTCAAGGCCAGCCTGGACTACATAGTGAGAGAATCTGTCTCAAAACCTCCTTATCCCCCCCAAAAAATCCACCTTCGGTGCTCAGCCCATCTGAGCCCTTAGTCTGTCTTATGGAATGAAGTATTGTCTTATTGTAGAACTGTAACGTAAGGCTGATGATGCTCTTCAATTTGTTGTAATTTCATCCTTTAACACCTTGTTGGCCTTAGTATCTGTGAGATTTGTGGTGATGTCCTTTTACTTTAGGTCTTGGAAATGTGTCCCTCCCCTCTCTCTTTTTCCTTGATTGCTCTGCTTATAGGTAATAGATTTTATTCATCTTTCCAAAGCATTAGCCTTCATTTTCATTGACTTTTCTCAACTTCTCATGTTTTGTTCATTGAATTCCAGTGAATTATTATTTCCTTCTTCCTACTTTAGGTTTAGTTTGGTTCTCTTTTTCTGTCTTATAGTGGAGGCTTATATAATTAATTTGACAGTTCTCCTAATGTAAGTATTTAAAGCTTCAGAATTTCTTATGAGCATTATTTGACTTGTATCCACAAACATTGATAGGTTGTATTTTCCTTTTCATATGGTTACATAAACAGTATTTTCTAATTTTAACTTTAAAAGATTTTTGTACTGGAGAATGAACCCAAGTCCCTGCACACTGAGCTACAGTCCTAGCCCTTGTTTAAAAGTTTCTTTTTATTGTGAGATAAGGTCTTGCTAAGATGCTAAATTGCCCAAGCTGGGCTTGAATTTGTAGTCTTTCTTCCACAGCCTCCCAAAATGTTACAAGCACGTGACGCCACACCTGGCAATATTTTCAGATTTTTATGTTGTTTTATCTTTGACCTGTGGGCTATATAAAAATGTGTTGAATTTTCAGATTTAAGTTGAATACCCCTTATTTGAAATGCTGGGGACCTGAAATGCTTTGGATTTTGGATTTTTTAAAAATTTTGAAATATTTGCGTATACTTTATGAATTATACTGGGGAGGGAACCCAAGTCTTAAGTAAAATTCGTTCCTATTTCCCATATAACTTCTTTTGTCATTGCCTGAAGGTAATTTTAGGCAATAGTTTTAGTGTGCCTGCATCTTAATAGTGACTCAGAACCTGAAACTAGGTGTGAAAGTTTGTTTATGGTATGTTGGTGCTCAAAAACTTGAATTTTAGAACATTTCAGATTTCAGATTTGGTACACTCGTGTGTGTGTTATCATTGTCTCTTGATATCATTTTCAGTTATCATTGTCTCTTGAATCTCTGATTAGGTATGTGTACATTTATTATTGTTGTGATTTCTCCTTTTTTCTCCCTCCTCTCCCTCCTTCCCTCCTCTTCCTTTTTCTTCCTCTTCTACTCCTCATTTTCCTCTTCTTCTTTCATTCTCTTTTGTACTGGGGATCAAACCCAGAGCCTTCATGCTGAGCTACATCATCAGCCCTTTAAAAATTTTTTAAAAATATATTTTTAGACAGAGTATTGTTAAATTACTGAATTGCCCAGCCTGGTCTCAAATTGTGATCCTCTTGCCTCAGCCTCCCAGAGCTGGGATTACAGGCCTGAACCCCCACACCTGGCTTGTATGGTTATGCCTTCTTGTTACCCAGAATTTGTTGCTTTTCTTCTAAGAGAGGGGCTCCCAATATAGTTTTTTTCTTTTTCCACCCAGTTTGCAAAGCCTAAGATGAGACCAAGGACCAGTAGCACAAGTTTATATAGTGGTAAAGGAATGAAGAAGTGGGAGTGTAGCTGGCAAATCAGTCTTTCGATGTGTTGGGGGTGGGAAAGTCATAAGGTTGCGATAGGCTATTAAAGTGGAGGAATATTCATGTCTTTTCTTTGGATGAGCAGAGAATTTTTAAAATCCTTATAAGTTAGATGCCAACTCAATTCTATTTTTTTAAAGTTATTTATTTATTTTGGTACTGGAGATTGAACTCGGGCCCTTATGCTTGTGAGGCAGGTGGCAAAACCACTGAGCCAAATTCCAGTTCCCAACTCAATTCTTTCTTCTTTTTATGCTCTCAGTTTTGGCCATACTGGTGGAGGGGCTGTCACTTAGCATGGAAGTTGGATAATAGTGAAGCTTAGAGGTCATCTGAGGGTCACTCTGGGGCCTGTCTCAGATCCCCTGGGTTTGGGCTTGCCCACCTGCAGAGGGATTTCAGCAGACATCCAAATCCTGTTCTCAGAGATAAACAAGATTAGATGTCCAGCTAGGTTCAGGTAGGCATTCTACTAGGTAACTTTCTTGGTGAGCTAACCTATTTATCATTATGAAACATTCATTTTTGCTTCTGCTAACAGTCCTTGTCTCTAAATCTACTTTATTTGGTACCAGTATAACCACCTCATTTATCTTAGTTTACTCATTTTCTTAAACTTGTTACACTTACTGAACTTTAAACTATGTTTTTTGTAAGCAATATAAGGCTTGGATTTTCTTTCTAAATTTGACAAACTCTGCTATTAATTTGTAGGGTTTCAACTGTTTTCGTTTTCTATTTAATTAGGATCTTGCTCATTGTTGTATTCATTCTTTTTCTTTTCCTGCTTTCTTTGAGATTAGTTGAGTAATTTTTAGTTTTCCATTTTATCTGTACTAGTGGTTTGTTAGTTATATTTCTGTGATATTCTGATAATGATACAAAGATATGTGTGTGGCAGGGAGCCAGTTCCTGGCTCAAGGCTCCTGAAGCCCTTGTGTGACTAGAGTAACAGGAACAGCTTTTGTAATGATATTTAGTTTTTTCTCCTTGGTTCCTGAAGAACAAAGGTAGTATTTGTTATTTATAGTAATCTCTACTCCACGCCAGTGTTTTTTTGTGGTACTGGAGATTGAATCCAGGGACTTCTTAATGAATTGCATCCCCAACCCTTTTCATTCTTTACTTTGAGACAAGGTCTTGCTAAATCACTGGGCTCAAACTCACCATCTCCCAGCCTCCCAGACTGCTGGGATTATAGGTGTGAGGTACCATGCCTGGCTACAAGCCCTTTTCAGCCATATCTGAGTTGATATTAATGAATGATTTTTGAAGAGTTTTAAGATAACCACAGTAAGGGGGTCTGGTTGGCAGGGGAGACAACCTAGTGCCCAGAGAGGATTCAAATTCCCTGGCCCCACTTGGGATAGGGGGAAGGCTAAAGATCGAGTTGGTCACCAATGACCAATTGTTTAATTAAGCATGCTTAGATAGTGTGTCCTTTATGAACGCAGAAAAGGAGGGCCAGTATATGTGGTAGAGGGGTGGCCTGTCAGGCATGAGGCCCTGAGTTCAATTCCCAGCATCTCAAAAAATAAAAGCAAACCGAGAAAAGGCATGGGTTCAGGGGGATTCTAGGAAGGTGAGTGAGAATAAATCCACATTTCCAGAGGTGGCAAAAGTCAACCACAGGGACAGACATTCCTGCTCTGGAGTCCCTTCCACATCTTGTCCTTTGTCTCACCCTTTGGCTTTTCATTGGTATCCTTTAAAATCTCCTTTGTAATTAACTACTAAAGGCAGCTGTTTCCTGAGTTGTGTGAACTGCTTTAGAAAACTGCTCCATTGCAAAGAAGGGGCTGTGGAAAACCCCTGTGATAGTCAGCCAGATATGCAGTTAAAAGAGCCTGCAGTTTAGGATTGGCAGGGGCAGTGGAGTGAGGGCCTGCAGGCTCCTGGGATTTGATGCCTCTCAGCAGGTGGCGTCTGAACTGACCGGGACACCCAGCTGGTGCCTGCTGCAGAGTGGATTGCTTGGGTGCTGATGAGGGGTGTCAGAGCATGTTACAAAAATATGGTGAGGAAAATGCGTTTGTTTTACACACACACACACACACACACACACACACACACACACACACTTTTTTGGGGTGATTATTCTAGTTTCAAATAATGTTACACTATTTCATGTAACGCGCGGTCCTTTCAACTTCCATTCATTCTTATTGTCGTCATAAATTTTTCTTCTGTGTATGTTAAAAAACAAAACTTTAATATTTTGTTAGCATTATTGCTTTAAACTGTCAATTTCCTTTTAAATACAGGTATGAAATAATATCTGTATTTACCTGTGCATTTACCACCTCCAGTTTCCTGTACTTCTTTGTATGGTCCTAGGTTTCCACATGATGTCATTCTTTTTTTCCTGATAAACTTTATTCAGTATTTCCTGTGCTATTGAGGTGGATTTTTTTCAGCTTCTACTTACCTGAAAATATCTTACTGTTACATTCTTTTAAAAAAATGTTTATTTGGAAATATTTTGGACTTACAGGAAATCCAAAAACTATTCTAAAGAACGCCACATATCCTTTACACAGATTCACAAAATTGTCATCATTTTTACCTCATTTTTCTGTTTGTATATGTGTGTGCATATATATGTGTGTATTTATTTTCTTAAAAGTTATATAATCTTGGTTCTTCACCCTGAAAATACTTTATCATGGATTTTCTTAAGAAAAGAAGTTCTTGGCTGGGTGTGGTGGCACACCCCTGTAATCCCAGCACTCCGGAGGCTGAGGAAGGAGGATCACTATGAGTTCGAGACCAGCCTGGGCTACATAGTGAGTTCCAGGTCAGTCTCAACTACATAGTGAGACCCTGTCTCAAAAAACCAAAAAAAAAAAAAAAAAAAAAAAAAAAAAAGAAAAAGAAAAAGAAAAGTTCTTTTACCCCACAGAAAGGCTGTCAACTGGAGCCCACTGAACTGTGTTAGAACACTCATTTCTGGTGTCTCTATTCCAGTCTTGTCAGTGGACCCAGAAATGGCCTTTATGGATCTTTCTTTTGTGCAACACATTGCATTTAGTTGTATTATCTTTTTAATCTCTTTCAATCTGGAATGGTTTCTCAGCCTTCTTTATCTTTCATGACATTGGCCTTTTAAAACAATGAAGTGTCTCTGTGTGTGTGTGTGTGTGTGTGTGTGTGTATTTCCAAATAGAGTATTTCTCATTCTGCTTTTGTGTTATGTTTCCTTATAATTATTTTCCTGGCCAGAATACTATATATGATGTTTCATTGTCAGGGTCACTTCCAGAAGTGTTTGACATTTAGGAGGCCCTTATGTATGACATCAGTTGGTCACTTGGTTAGTGTCTACAATGTACCTGTGGTACATTTCCCCCTTTGCTACTCATAAGAAATATAATAACACAAATCTGTTTCTTTTTTGCAAGAATCTTTTTGGTTTATGTCTTGTAATCTGCATAACTTTTTCTTTTTTCTTTTCTTTTCTTTTTTTTTTT
>NW_022900936.1:70613208-70618027 GCF_012274545.1 Fukomys damarensis | reverse complement strand
TTTTTTTTTTTTGTTTTTTTTGAGACAGGGTCTCACTATGTAGTTGAGACTGACATGGAACTCACTATGTAGCCCAAGCTGGTCTCGATCTCACAGTGATCCACCTCTGTATAACTACTTTAAAGATGACATTGCATAGTATAATAACTGTAACAGAGGCAGGTAAAATTCAAGCAACATGTTTATTGCCATCTGGGTGCAGATGGGCCAAGGGCGAAAAGGCCATTGGCCCTGAGAACAGGGTGTGCACAGTTGTTATGGAGAGTTTAGGTAGGGGAGGGGGCACTGGTTGAGAAGACGGAAATTTTTAGAGTTCCATGGGTGGTGGGCCCAGGGCTGGATAATTTTCAGGGTGGTGGTAGGAGCAGCAAGCTGGCTGCTGGCTCCCTATTATCTCTTTGCTCCTGTGGGTCTGCTTGGGCAGGGGGTCTGACTTGGGGGCCTGTCATCACTACCTGTTGTGTTATAAAGAAGGAAAAATAAGGTAGGGGATGTAGATTCTTGTGACTTCGAGAAACTGGGGACAGCATGGGTGTCCTGTAGGGGAGAGATAAGAGGAGAAGGAAGGGAAGGGTGATTCAGTCTCAGAGGCAGTGGAGGTGTCAAGAGTGTGATGACCTTCTGGCCCTTAGGGATGAGCTGGAGGCTCTTATGGGACAGCAGTGTAGTAGGCAGTCACGAGGAGTTGTCTGGAATGTATGGATTGGATCAATTCCTGGGTAAAATCTGCCAAAACCTTTATTATGCAGGGTCCAGTCAATAATAGAAAGACTGGGACTAGGGGCCCTTACATGGGGAGAAGCCAGGACACCCAACCTGCTTGGAAACAACTTCCCTAACCATCAATAGGACCGTCTTTTGCCTGTTTTCTGAGCTTAGCAGCTTGATGAGAGTGTGTGGGGCTGCTTCTAGGCTGCTCCTGTGGCTAGACAGGATCAGGAGAAGGATGTAAAGGTGGATTTTGTCTGGGGAGAAGTTATGGAGGGTTTCCTGGAATAGGAGGTCCTTGATCCTCCAGAGAAGGAAACAATCCTGGGAATCAATCTGGCGGGGTGGCGAGGAGGAGGTGCTCTGTTCCAGGCAGAGTGGATTCCAGCAAATAAGCCCCAGGGGAGTGAGCAGCAGTCTTTGGCTAAAGAAAGATTAGCTGTGCTCCTTCAGTAAAGAGTGAGTTAACTGCAAATTTTTGTAAAGGTAATTGGGAACAGCAGCGGGGAGAGGCTGGGGCTCTGTAGCAGAGCTTGGAGAAAGAAAAGGAAGGCTAACTGGGTCAGAGGGTGTAGAGAGGAGAAAGAGGTGTTTCAAGTCTTTTTATTGATTATCCAACAGGAGGAGGGTGAGAAGGTAGGAAAACAATTCGGTCTGTTCTGACGAGCTGTTGTGTCACCTTTGGGGTTGGGATCTGAGTAACTAAATGTATGTTGAGGGGGAAGAACTATGTAGGTGGAGGGGCAGGTGATGTTGAATGACAGAGGAGATTGAGATGTCCCAAATGCACAGATTGAGGGAGAATATAAGGGGTAGGAGGAAGGTGTAGCAGCAGGTGTGAGAAAGGCAGTGTAGGGTGGGGAGCAGAGCCTGGAATAGTGAGGCTGGCAGAGAGTTACTAAATATCTCATCTGAGGAGTGGGATTGGACCGGTGGGAATAACTAGAAACAGATGAGTAAACATTTGGCTTCCCAGTTGGTATAAGAGTAGAGGGATTTTGTGAAGCTTGGACACAGTGCTGTCAATTTCCACAACAGTAATTGAGGCTGAAGTTAGCTGTCCTGAGAATGAAGAGACAGTGAAATGGATCTCCCCTGTATTGATCAGAAATGAAACTGCAAGATTTACCTGAAGCTTGGCAGCTGTGATGATTCAGGGACATCTGAGAACTCCAGGGCATGTCAATCATCTAAGGTCCAACTGATCAGGATGGCGAGGGCATCTGACCCCAGCAAGTGCCCCTGGGAGGGTCCCCAGGGGTGGGCCCAGCCACCCCAGTGCAGCCTGTGTAAGACCTAACGCCTTACTACCGCTCCGAAGAGCTCAAAATTACCGCTCTGAAGAGCTCGACAGCCACGAGACTCACCCGGGAAGGAACACACCGGACACATTGGAAAGGAAACAGACCTTTATTAGCCTGGCCAGACGGCACTCCCAGAGCCGAGTAGCTCAGAGAGGCACCAGCTCAGGGGCTGAGGTCCTTTTTATAAGAGGGATAAGGGAAGGTTATCATTTAAAAGCCTGGAGGCAGGGGACAAAGGCTACTGGTCTGCTGGTGGTCAGCAGCCACGTACTCAGCAATCACACGCTGATGATTAAAAGATGCTTGTGGGGAGTGTCTCTAAGGCATTTCGGACAAGCAAGCGGTAAAACACTTAACTTTGTGTCTCTGTATAAGGCCCAGATCTTATCTCATTTTCCAGAACTCTTAAGCATTTGCCCATTAACTCACATTATTCACAGTTGGGACTAGGAATTTAAGATCGCAAAGTTATGCAGTAAAGATTATACAAAATTATGCAGGCTTACATTCCCAAGCAAAGGTTCAAACCTAGGTAGGGGTACAACTACAAAGGGGAGTGGTACACAACGGCCATTACTTATCCAATAGGAAATCACTTTAGCTCAGTCATGTCTCACACCTGCCTCCCAGTGAGGGCTTCTGCACTTGGGGCATGGCTTGGGAGGGAGTCCTGGGTTGGGACAGTCTTTGGCCCAGTGGCCAATCTGGAAACACTTAAAACAGGGTCCTGGACCCCTCTTTTGGATCCCCAGAGGTTTTATTTGGCCCCTAATTGGTTCTCAGCCCTTTAGGTGGGTTTCTTACAGTGGATGCAAGCACTTTTAAGTCAGAAATATACTGCTGGTGGGTGGCCATACCACGATTTCTAATGGGAAGCTGAGGGCCAGATTTGACTTTTTTGGAGCTTTCTGCAAATATCTGGGGTAGATTGTACCTCTAAAATAAGCTGCCCTTCTGGACTCTCAGGGTTTAGAGCAGTAAACTTTCTGAGTGGTGGCTAGGTGAGATATAAACTGGGTGGGATTTTTATCTTGAATTTGAGTAATTTCCTTTAATTTATCATAATTAACTGATTTGTGGGCTGCCTTTTTTAGGTCCTTAGCCAGGCAAATAACCTTGTAGTCTTGGCATTGCCTTGTGGGAACATGCCCCTGGGCATCATTGTGATTGAAATCTCATGAGGGCTTGGCTTGGGGCAGCTGTAGCTCAGTCCTCTAAATTGGGCCCAAGCTGCTTTTCTTATAGGGTTGTCTGTTCTCATTCCTGGGTGGAGAGTGTAGAAGATGACACTTAGGTGTTTTTAGGTTGTTAAAAGATTGAGACATTGAAATTCTTGAACATATTTAGTGGGGTCGTGAAGAAGGAATCCAGAAAATGATTAATCACAATGATCAGACAGAGAAAAAGGGGAGTGAACTCAGACTCCTCCTCCACCTCACTACTTCCCAAAGCAGAAACTGAGGAGCAAAGTGTAGGGAAGAAATGCCAAACTGCAGTTCAGACCTTGTGGGAGAGGAGGTCGGAATGGACTTGTTAGGATAAAGGAGGAGGGTTGGACATGTCAAACAAGTGGAGAGAGTAGGGGCTGGAGAAGAGGAAGATACAGCGGAAGGTGCTGAAGGAAGCTGAGCAGTTTAGGTGGGTGCAGCTGGAGGGAGACGGGAAGGGGCTGGGGCTGGGGGCAGTTTAAAAGGGAGGGCTGAGTGGCTATGGGAGGGTGTGGGGAGGCAGGGACAATGGGAGGCTGTTGAGGTTGAGGTGGATTTTATTTCATAAAATAAGTTTTTAAAAGTGCTAGTTTCACTTGGATAAATAATAAAGGTATAGAATAAAAAAGGAAATACAGAGAGAAACAGTAACACCATTCTGTACCTCATTAAAGTTTAATTTGTATATTTCGTAGCCTTGGATGATTTTTTACCTGCCCCGCTCTTTTTCTGTCATGGCTCCCAATTGGGCACTTCCTTCTCGATTGCCAGATGGTACTTGTCACAACTGTGAACGAGAGCCCCCCTTTCTGCCTTATTCTTACCTATTACTTATATGAATCCATGCATCTATAACTCATTACTATTCCTTGTTTATTTATTTTGGTACTGGGAATCAAACTCGGGACCTTGCGCTTGCGAGGCAGGTGGTAGAACCACTGAGCTAAGTCCCGGGCCCTCATTACCATTCCTAATTATTTTGGTATTTGTGTTTTTCCAGATTTGGCCAGCAGGAATATCTTTATACTTATTCTTGGTCTTAGTACATATATTTATTGTTTTGTTACCTTCTCCTTATTTCTGGCATAACAAGATATTATAGGCTTATTTTGTCCTTCTGTGTCCTAGCCCTAGAATCAGCCATTTCTCTCTGGTTCTTTTTATTACTGAAACCACATTGTGACTACCAGCTGTGCTTATTGCTACTGGTGTCTGTTACATGCACAGGCACGTGCGCGTGTCCCTAAGGCCACGTGGGTATGTACACCTTCTCCTTATTTCTGGCATAACAAGATATTATAGGCTTATTTTGTCCTTCTGTGTCCTAGCCCTAGAATCAGCCATTTCTCTCTGGTTCTTTTTATTACTGAAACCACATTGTGACTACCAGCTGTGCTTATTGCTACTGGTGTCTGTTACATGCACAGGCACGTGCGCGTGTCCCTAAGGCCACGTGGGTATGTACTGTGTGCATCTGGTGCATATAAATCTGTTTATACTCAGAGATCATTAGAATACACCAGTGCCTCTACTTTTAATGCAGCTCTGCGGGTTTCTTCTTTACCTTTCTCTTTGTATTTCCTTTTTCATAGTAAGAAT
>NW_022900936.1:70595299-70613198 GCF_012274545.1 Fukomys damarensis | reverse complement strand
GTACATGCACAGGCATGCATATGTATGTACTGTGTGCATCTGGTGCATATAAATCTGTTTATACTCAGAGATCATTAGAATACACCAGTGCCTCTACTTTTAATGCAGCTCTGCGGGTTTCTTCTTTACCTTTCTCTTTGTATTTCCTTTTTGCCATAGTAAGAATCCTCCCTCCCTAAAGGATCAACATGTTTACTGATTTCTTCAGTTGTACAATACTGATAGGAGAAATATAACTTCCAACCCAATAGATGTCAGATGTGCTGAGTTTGTGTTTTTCATATATCGAAGAATGAATTTCAAGTTAATGAGAGTAGGACAGGTTTACTGAGAGACAGGAGAGGTCCTGAAAGTGAGCTGCCACCAAGGTCCTTTTCAGGGATAATTTATACAGCAAATTCACAGTGTAGCTACAATGTGGGTCAAACTAAAACCAACCTATAGGATTACAAGAATAGGTGCTTAGCTAGTATTGATCTAATAGGGAAGCAGGTCATGTAGCAAGGGTACATGGAAAGAACAAAGGCATATTTGGGAAGGGATGGGTCCAGAGGCTGTGGTCACCCACCTGGGTGACTGATGCCTGTCTGGACCTACTGGGCCAGGCAGTACTAATGACCTATAATCTCAAGTTACTACTTATCCTGAGGGAGGCAGGCAGGCAGGCCTGGCCACTGCATCTTTATCTTGAGGCCTGGCCTTCTTCAGATGCACGTACAGCCACCCTTCTGATGTCTTTATTTTTCATTGACTTCCTTGAGAGCCCAGTTGCTCTCTGACTGTATATTAATTTCTGTCTCTTAGTTACCTATAATATTATAGTACATCTAAAATATTTTCAGAATTGTTTCCTCTATACTACTATATATCACTACAAAACTGACCCATAAAAAAGGATTTGGGATTTATATATCTGCCTCCTAAGCCCTCGCTCTCATGGCCTCCACTCAGGGTAAGGTATAATACTATGTTTATAAGTTTCCTCTGATCTCCCTGGAGCCTGGTTATGAGTTTCTTACACTGTTGGGTTCACTTGTTTCACTTCCCTTTTTTGTTTTTTTATTCATAAAGTTTATTGGTACATTTTAGCTATACAATATGATGACATTCATCATAGGGAATTTGTACGTTTACATAATATATCTTGGTTCTTATTTTTTCCCCATTCCCCTGCCCTCCCTTCAACCCCTATGTTGCTATTGTTTATTTCCTACTTATAAGATACCACCAGTCTAAACTACTGAAAAGTTAAGATTGTTTTTTTATAATGGACTAGTTGCTATCCTAAAAGTATTATACACAGTAGTTTTTGTCTTCCTTTGTTCCAAGAGTGCTTTTAATTGCTTGTATCATTTTATGATGGTAGTTTAAAATTGTCAGATAATTCTAACAATTGAGCTTTTGCAGTATTTGCATTACTTTTCTTATTCAGTGTATCATTTCCTTCCTGGTTCTTAGTATGACAAGTGTTGTTTTGTTTATTGGATTATAGACATTTTGATTATACTAGAATGAGGTCCTACATCCTGTATAAATATTGTACTATACATCCTGTATAGTCACTCAATTTATGTTTAGCCCTCTTTTGTGGGCTGTGGTTTTAATACCCAGAGCTTATAAAGTGTTATTCTGAGTCTATTTTGTTTAATTACTACTTGCAGGCCACTCCAGCAACCTGGTATTCCACACTGTGGTTCAGTCTTCAAACCCTTTGGCATATTAAATGTAGAAAATTTTGCAGGTGGGCTGCTCAGGGATGTATCCAGTGTTTCCTGTTTGAGTTTCAAAAATTCTTTTCCCTGAGTTCAGGATTCTCCTCCAATCACAGGTTGAGAGGGTGAAGGGCCTGTGCCACTACCCATTACCTCCCTGGGTTTTCACTGCTACTATACAGGTGAAGAAGAAAGCCTGCCCTGGGCCTGCTGCCACTGCTGCTTTGGGCCAGAAGCCTACACTCTTGTTTCCTGTAGTGCTGCAGCGGGTAGGAAGTATCAGCAGTATTGGTTCTGGTGTGGGTGAGGTATTGTCAAGAGGGTTTCTGGACACTCCCTTTCAAAGCCCTTTGCTTGGAGAGATTAGATTTTTCTTGGGGCTTTGTGTATGCCTGTTGGGGGTTCCAGTTTATAGGGTTCTTCAGTCCCTAGTCTGGGATATACAGAAGATAAAAGGCAACCCAGCAACCTCACTGTTTTGTCTTTCCCCAAATTCTGAAGTTCTTAGCCAGTCCATCTTTCTCTTTCTGCCTTTCAGATTTCTCTTAAAATTATCTGTTTTTTGGGCCAGGGATTTAGCTCAGTGATTCTGCCGCCTGCCTTGCAAGTGCAAGGTCCCAAGTTTGATCCCCGGTACCCCCCAAAAAATTATCTGTTTTTTGTTGTCCTTGGTGAAGGATAGGCAAAAAGGGGTAGGTAGACCATAGTTCACAACTGCTTCTGGTTTTAAAAATTATTTATTTATTTTTAAATTAAAAATATTTTTTTTAGTACAGGGAATCAAACTCAGGAACCTTGCACTTGCCAGGCAGGTGTGGCACCACTGAGCTATATCCCTGGCACAATTGCCTCTGTTTGCAGACAATTCAGTTCTCAAACAAAAGGATTCAGCACAATTTTGCTTCCATTTGCAAACTCTGCATCAGGTGACAAACATACATGATCATGGTCATCTTCCCCACACAAACACAACCATCTTCCTCAAAATTATAAAACAAATTAAGTTCATAAACTGAGGTACCATCTTGTTTAGAACCAGAGGTTTTCTTTCACATATTTTAAATTTCTGTTACAGGTACATTTGAGATTGTTAATCTTTTGGGTGTACTGACTCCGATAGCAGTATGTAACTTCCCTCTTCATATCCCTGATAATGATATAGGAAATGATACCAGACATGAAATATGAAATATTATATCTCCCAACGTGTTTGATGTCTGATAAGCTGTGTTAGGTAAAAGAGCCGAAAAACCAGGGCCAGACCAGGACTACAACAAGCCTTTATTATGAGGACTATCTGCTGGGCTGTCTCCTAAAAAAGTAAAAGCAGCATGGCAGAACAGGGAGCTTCTTTTATAGGAGCTGGGTGGGGTTAACCTGAGCTGGGGTGGAGTTGAGTCAGGTAGCATTAAGGGATTGGAAGAGCCTGTGACATCACTAGCTGTTAGGAGGTAGCAAGAATCAGGTTACTCTTTTGGTGGAAAAAGAGGCATGATGGGAAGAAGTAGCCTGTCCTTTGTTGGGAGAAGCCATATTTTAACATGGAGGCTGCTATTTTATGTGGCAGCCATCTTAAGGCAAGGGAAATCTAACATGTCAAGCTTGTTTTCCAAAATTTGAAGAATGAATTATTGGAACAGTGAAGGTTGAGAACAGGAAGATATTTATTGATTAGATAGCTCCTGAGAGGCAGAAGGGGATCTGAGTGGGTAGCCAGGGACCCCTCTCTACCTGGGAGTTTTATGGAGTAAAACCCATGTGGGCAGGGCTGAGGATTTAGTTCAGTGCTTCTGGCACCTGCCTAGCGAGTTTGATGCCGGGTACCAAAAACAACAACAATAAAACCCCAAAACAAAAACAGAAAACCAACGTGGGTACAATGTGGGCCACAGCCATGACCAACCAATAAAATTGTAAGTATAGTCACTTAGGTAATGGTGTTCCAGTTGGAAACAAGTCACATAACAAGTGTGGATGAAAAAACAAAGACTTCTTTTGGGAAATGGTGGGTCCAGAGGCCCTGGTCACCCTCTGAGGTGACTGATGTCTATTTAGACTTCATTAGGCTCAGTGTTTGTCCTTTGAGGAAGTATGCAGGCTTGGTCATCTATCTTTGTCTTGTTTCCAACAGATGTGTCTCCAACCATGCTTGTGATATGTTTTGCCTTTGTCCTGACTCTCTCAAGGACTCAGCCTTATTTGACTGCCTGTAATATTTCTACCTAATTCAGCTGTCTATAATAATAATATTCATTGTTTTAAAGTCTAATGTGCCTTATTAATATAGCTCTTAAAAGTTTCATTAGTGTTTATATGACACATTGCATTATTTTTTGTGTCTTTTTATTTAAAATAGATTAATTTTGATAGTATATAGTTTGATAGTTTTTAAAAGTCTAATCTGATTTTTTTATCTCTTGATTGGTACTTTTCACCATTTATGTTTGATATAATTATTGATATAGTTGACTTTAAATTTGACACTTTGATAGTTTTTTTTTCATTCACTTTTTGTTTTTATCTTTTTTGCTATCTTTTGGATTATTTGAGTATTTTATTGTTTTATTTTTACAGTTGCCTTAGTATTTTACCTCTTTTTTGAAAAATGTTAATGGTTACCCTAGGGTTTTCAATATACATCTTTAGTTACAGTCTACCTTCAACTCTCATTATTTAGCTTCATTTGTGGAATAGCAAATTTCTACCAGTGTACTTCCTGTTCCCAATGTATTGTCACGAATTTACTTTTGCATTTGCCATCAACACCATGAGTGGCTGTTGTTTTCCCATGAACAGTTGTTTTTAGAGTAGTTAAAAGGTGTGGAGGGAGAGACACAGAGACAGGCAGGCAGGCAGGCAGAGAGACTTCCCTTTGTAATCACCATTTCCAGCACTCTTCACTTCTCATGCAGGGGAATTTCTGATTCTTCTGCTTTGCAGTAGAGGCATATTAATAATATGTAGCCCAGATTGCCCTTGAAATCTCTTGGTGATCCTCCTGCCTCGGCATCCTGGGTGCTGAGGTTACAAGCATGCACCGCCATACCTGGTTTCTCTTTCACTTGTGAAAGATGCTATCATTGATAGAATTCTGAATTGGTGGAGACACTTTTTTTTTTTTTTTTTTTTTTGGTGAATACTTTTAAGATGTCACTCCATTATCTTCTGGATTGAATAAGTTTCTAATTAGACATATGATTGTAATCTGTGATGTTTCTTTAGTATAGCTTTTTTCCTCTTGATTTAAGGTTTGTTTATATGTACATGTTATTTTTGTTTTGTTTTTCTATTTTGTTTTATAATAATGTTCTTTGAGTTTCTTGCATTTGTGGTTTGATATCTTTCATTACATTTGGCAAATTCTGGGCATTAGTTCTGTAGCTCAGGGGTCATAGCAAAATTATAGAAAAGGTGTGTAATGCCCACATTTATTTTTTAGGAATACTTCCATTAATGAATTATTAATTTTAATTTTATGAGTTTTATTAAACTGTGTACTTAAAAGGAAAAGAAAATATCAATAAAATAAAGATTACATTTTTATTATGTAATGAGTGTGTAGAGTAAACATCAGCATTTTCAACATCAACTATTTACCTGCTTACAGGACATGAAAAAGACAGCAGAAATAAATCCTATGTGAACTACAATGAAAATACAAACAAAACTCTACCACAGAAATTATCTTTATCAGTTATCACACCGAAGGCAGTCTTCACATATGCAAGATAGTCTAATCAGAAGTCTCACACTGACAGCAGGAGTATTTAGCTTTCCTTTCCTGTTTGACAGGCTATACTTGTGACCTCTCTTGTCTTCCGCTTTTGTTGGGAGCTTTAGCAGGAAGATGAAATACCAATAAAATACAATACCAAATATATACTGAGTATATAGAATAAACATCAACTTTTTTTACATCAACTGTTTGTTTGCTTACTAAATCTAAAAAATAGCAGAAATAAATTCCTGTGTGAATTACAGTGAAAATATAAATAAAACTCACCACAAATATGATCTTTACGTCAGTGATCATACCTAACATAGTTTTCACGTGTGATGACATTGTGTTCCATACACACATACGGCTTACACATGAGCAAAGCACATGGGCTTTGTTCTCCTGTCTTCTCTGGTAGGAGACGCTTGACATCTTACTTGTCTTCCTGTATGCTTAGGAGGTTCTGCGATGTTTCACCTGTCTGTTTACCGGCCTGGTCCAGAATTCTTTGAGGAGTTCTTTGGGCAGATACCTGTTGTTCTTCCACTGTTGTTATTGATCATTTATCAGTTCCAGTTCCAGTCCTCTTAGAAGATTTCTCCATGCTATTTTGTGCTTGTTATTTTCCTTGTAAACCATGAAACTATGTGTGCCTCACTGTCCATGTCTGTAGTTTTAACATCTGGGTGACAGCTGAATTTGTTTCGTTACTGTTGTTTGCTTGCTTTTTTATGTACCATACAAGATTTTCTTGGAAACCAGCCTTTATATGTAAGACTGTAAACACTGAACTAGTAGTATTTATGCCTGGAAGTAGAACTGTCTCCTCTTCTCTTCTATCGTTTGGGGTTGTATAAATTTAGTCAGGAGTTGAACTTGGATTGGGTTTTGTCATTGCTGTGGTTGCCCTCAGTTCAAAACCAGTTTCACATTTTAAAGAATTTCCTCGTGCTTAGGTTGGTAGGTGAGTTATCACTTTTTAAAAAAAGTGTACCACTATCACTCATAGCCTAGCTTTTGCCTGTGAGCCTGTGCCCCAGAGAGGGTCTCTCAGTGTTCCTTGCTATTGCTTGTCGCTTGGAACAGGCTAGGTACATGGCAGGAAGCAAGAGGACCTTCTTTGTCATTGATGCCGCATCCATCTCAGGGACACCCTATGAGTCTGGGCGTTGAGGTGGGGCTCCTCTCCCAGTGACAGGAGTTCTCTACTCTAGGTGCAGGTTGGGCTCCTGATCCTCCTGCAGGAATAGATGCTGTTGTTTACTTCCCTGAGCAACAGTGGGAGTTTGCCCATGTTCTGGGGAAAGGGGTTTTGCTCACTTTCCCCAGTGAGCTTTCCTCAGTGGCGTAGGACATTTGTCTCTCCAGGGGGACAGGTCTAGGTTGGGGGTTCATATCTCTAAGGCAGGATGTGTGTGTGTCTGTGCATGCTGGGGAGTCTGTTCTTTTCTTTGTTCCACATCCCAGTTCACCAGAGAAGAAACTGTGGAATGCAGTTGGTGCAGTGCCCCTTGTCACTCAACGCCCCCAGGGTTTGTATACTTTTATGATAGCCCACATTTGGCCTTTTGCAGTTCAGCAAATGGTTAACTGAGAGCCTCTTTCTCAAAAGTACAGTAATCCAGCCTCTATCCTGTGAACTACCCTGGTTCCCTGGTGCTCTTTCCAGTACATCCTAAATAGAATCAGAGGCCTTCCTGAAAGACCTCATCCCCTAAATCTTACCCCACCCCAATACAGTATTCTTAGTATCTTAGGAGAGGGCATAGCAGACATTTCTATCTTTAATGACACTTGTGTTAATGGATTAGATAGAATGTCGAAAGTTTTGTTTGTTTTTTTCTTTCCTCCTGTACCTTAACTCAGTAAGTTTGGAAAAAGGAAGTGCTAAGCAGTTCATGCTCAGGGAGAGATTTTACTTACATTGTTTCTACCTGTTTCATAATATTGGGGAGGCAAAAGTATCTCTCACTGCTTGGGAAACATAAAATTTTATTAAATTTGAGGCAATTGGATTCTTAAATGATCCTCTTAAGGTCTGTGGGCTAAGATAAATTTAATAGAGATTATTTCATGCATATAGAGAAAAATATATTGATTTTCCTGTATATATGCAATACAACTTAATTATCAAACCATCCTAATGTTGATTCATCAGCCATTTATAGCTTCCTGTGAGTTATGTGGAAGCAAATTTTAGATGTAATTATATAACCATGTAGATTCCTGTGCCAGACCTTCTGTACTTTAGTTTTCAGTGATTGACTTTGGATCCAGAAAGACAGCATTTGCAAATTCTGAACTGTTTGCATTCAAAGGCATTGAGTGTGTATCAGTATATATTCCAGACCTCTTTGATACATGTTTTGTAGCTGTACTTACTAAAAAGTTTGCTGAGGCAAAAACATTTCTCTCTGTTATTTGTAGACCTTACTCTCTCCTTGTGCCACATTTAATATATTTGACTTTGATCAGGTATCCTTAGAGAACTGAATTCACACTGATTAATTAATTTTTATATTCCACTTGGACTACTATGTATTGTATACCTGTGTATTCAGAAGAGAAGACAAAATTCCTTGACTTCTCTTCTGGTTGCATTTCAGATGTGTGTGTTCACTGTTTTAGATCAGATTGGGCACGTTCAGGGTGGTATGGCCATAGATGATTCATTGTTTTAACTCCCATGTTTGTTGTTGTCATTTCTTTGTTTTTGTGTGTTTGTTTGTTTGTTTGTTTTGGTATTGGGGATTGAATTCAAAGCCTCACACATGCTAGGCAAGTGCTCTGCTACTCAGCTACATCCCCATCCCTATTTTTACTTTTTCAGTTTTGAGACAGGGTCTTGTTAAGTTGTCCAGGCTGGGCTTGAACTTATGATATTCCTGCCTCAGTCTTCTGATTAACTATGAGTGCAGGTGTCTGCCACCACACCTGGCTCCATGTTCTTATTTTTTTAAACTTATTATAAAATGATACCCGACTTTAGAGAAAAAGTACAAAGCTAGGAGGAGTTCACATATATCCCATACCCGTCTTCCTCTGCTCTTCACAGCAGACATAGCTGTAGTGTATGTAGTACAGTGACCATGTAGTACAAAACTATGTAATGAATAGTAGTTATATGTTCTTATTTTAACAGCTGCTGAGATAGTCGAAGAAATTGAAAACATGGAGAAGACCAGGATGCGTCTTGAAGCAAGTAAACTCAATGAAAGTGTATGTTAATGGTTCTTTTTAGTATCTGGATAGAAATAAAAGAAAGAAAAATGTAATAGTCTACCAAAATTACAGCCAGCAATTATTAAATCTGTTTAGTAGGAAATGTACTAGGACACATTTTTATGTGGAATATCAAGATTTATTTGCAGCTTATTCTTAACTCGATATTTAGCCGTAGTTAGCAGACTTGCAGCACAGAATGCAACACCCAGTAGAATTTGTTCATGAGCTAGAGTCCTTTAGAGTGAGCCTGTGCCTTTGTATTGGGGAGCTTTTGAAAAAAATTTTATTGGTATATTTAATGTATATGATAAAATGACATTCATTGTTGGAAAATTGTACCTTTATATAATCAATCTTGGTTTTTATTTTTTCTCCATTCCCCTGACCTCCCTTCATCTTCTCCACCCCCACTTATCTACAAAGACTTTGTTTCCATTATTCTTTTTCTCATATTGATTCCATTGCCTTCTTTCCTTGCCCCTACCCCTCCCATTTCCCCTTCCTCTTTGTCCCTTTTCTTCCTATTTCACATTATCTCTTATACCTTTTAGTCCTTATTTACACTTTCAGTTTCTCACACCAGAGAAACTATTCAATATTTACACATGTGTGTCCTATTTATATCACGTAAGAGTATCATCTCAATATGCATCCATTTAGCTATAAATGTCTCTAATTTTTCATTTTTTATGGCTGAAATAGTACTCCATTTTATTAAAAAATTACATTTTCTTTCCAGTCTCCAGTTGATGGGCATTTGGGTTATTTCCAAGTTTTAGTTATTACAAATTGTGCTGCTAAGAACATGGGTGCACATATATCACTGTGGTTTGATTCTTTAAATTCTTTGCGTAGAAAACTAGCAGGGGAATAGCTGGGTCAAATGGGACCTCCAATCCTAGTTCTTTGAGGTATCTCCATACTGATTTCCACAGTGGTTGCACCAGTCTGCACTCCCACCAACAGTGGAGCAGTGTTCTTCTTTCCCCACAGCCCCCCAGCATTTGTTATTGGTTGATTTCGTGATAGCAGCCACTTTGTTTGCTGGTTGTGTTCGGTAAATTATTTAATCTGTGGCCCTTAAGAGTCTTCATCTGTAATACCAAGAGCCTGAGCTGCATGACCTTAAGATGCTTTGTAGCTCTGGCATTTTACATGTCTATGATGAACTATAATTAGTGGAGATATTGAATAATTATAAAAATTATGAAATTCTACTGAGTTGTTAAGGGAGTCAAAGACCTAAAATTCTTCACTGTTGCTTTTTTCTAATTTGATGACCCAAAATTTGAAGAAATTATTCCAAGGAATGAAGTAGTCATTGTGTCGTATGACACTGCAGGAAGCATTTTGGGCTCTCCAATTTGTTTGTAAGGAAACCAGTTACTTCTGGAAGTAAGTTACTCTGGGAAGTAGAGAAAAATGGGATTTCTCTTGACTTTGTCATTGCCTTTTTGCTAACAGTAAGGTGGGGGTCTAGCATAAATTATGTAATTAGATTACTTATCTTCTAAGTCTGAGATTTTATAAGGTAGAATTAGAAATTTAACACACTAACAATTGTGTTATTACTTCTTGACCTAGAGAATTTAGGTGGAAAAGAGAAGAGAGATATATGTACCTTATCACTGATCAACTAATGTCTTCAGCCTTTAAATTCTAGGTATTACCTGTTACATTAATGAATGTAGAAAATGAGATATGAAAGTAGTAAATCCAATAGGTTGTTTTGTTAATACTTTACATATTATAATTAAAGCAATGTTGCATTTTCTACTGATGAGAAAAAATGGGTAAAATATATACTATTTGTGATAATCATAGGAAATATTCCTAGATCTGTAGAAAACAGATAAAGAATTATTATTCTCCATTATAAGCACTCACATTTAATATTCTTATGTTTTCACTATTAATTTCCATTTGATCATTTTGGGTGTAATTTTAAGGATTTTTCTTGATTATTTTAGGCTATGATTTTTACAAAGGACCAAACAGAAGAGGAAATAGATGAAATTCACCGTAAATATCGTAAGTTGTACCCTGGTTTATTTGCAAAGAACTTGGGTTGCTATTTTGCATCTTAATTTTTTTCCAGTAAGCTTATAGGTACATGTAATGTAAACAGTGCAGTTACATTCACCATCAGGATTGTGTACCTTTACATGATGTATCTTGGTTCTTTTGTTTTTTCCTCATTCCCCTGTCCTCCCTTCACCCCCTTCACCTTTCCCTATTTACAATACCTTTGTTTCCATTTTTTCCTTTTGCATCTTAATTTTTTAAAAAATGTTTTCTATTAGTGTTTGATATAAACTTTTGTGAATATTATTTCAGAGACTGAAATTTAGTTGAGCATTTAATCAGGCAGTGACTTATTTTTATACTGTATTCACCTGCTTTTTGATTTGTGACTAACATGCTTTACATGCTTTGATTTTATTACAAGCACTTTGCAAATATTAATTAGTTCTGTGAAAGTATCTCCATAAGAAGATGAGATTAAAATGAGACATTCCTCACTTCATCTTATCCTTAGGCATTCAATAACATTTTTTCTGTAAGGAATTTCAAACTACTGTGTCTTTTGTAAATTGGTACTAAAAATCCTTCACGTTTTATTGTTCCCAAGCTCCAACTTTATCACCACCTTTTCATTAAATGGCATTTGTAGAGATCCTTCCTGGGGCTAACTCCTGTTGGGTTTGTCGGTTGAGTAGCTACTCTTTGTTTACTTGGTCGGGCTTTAGTTTACATTTAAGTCCCCTGTGTACAGTAGGTAGGTGGGTGGGTGGTAAATGCAGGTTAAGCCAATGTACCCATCAGGATATGTTTTCATTGTGCTCACAGAAGGTTTTCTGTGTTAATTCTTATGTTCTGAGGGCAGATGCAGCATCTGTGTAGGAGGGGGCAGCAGTGCACCTGTGGTAGGGCCGGTGTGAGCGTTTGCATGCAAGCATCCCTGCTGCTAGGGAAAGTGTAACAAGAGCCTGTCTCATCACTTTGGGAAGTCACGGTGACTTCTCTTTATAGCAGAGATAGAAAAAGAGAATATTAAATCATAATGGAAGTGGCAAAAATAAGGCCTGAACAAGTGATGAGACAAGAACATTTTGCAGAGAAAAAGTAATTTAATTAAAAGGGTGTTTCAGTTACGCTACTACAAAGAAAAATTTGGATTAGGTATAGTCCAAAATATGTGCAAATATTTATTGCACACTGTTTAGATATCTTAAAAAGTGTATAGTTTTACTAAATAGGTCATGTTAAATTGATATATTTAGCCCTACAGTACATGTCAGTGCACACTTTTTTTTTTTTAACCTTTGGGTGTTGCATAAACCTTAAATGCTTATCCCTATATTTTCATCATACATTTTGATTTAGAATGGCCAGGTGTGGCCGCACATGCTTGTTAATCCCAGCACTCGGGAGGCTGAGGCAGCAAGATCACTGCAAGTTTGAGGCCAGACTGAACTGTGCAGTGAGATCCTGTTTCAAAAAATATTTTGATTTACTGTAAAGATCCAAATACATGTACTGTTGCTATATCCTATTGTAAACATTTTTATTAATGTTTTACTTGCATGCACATTTTAAAAGACTGTTTATTTCTATGAGGCATATAAAAGACAGCAGTTTCCTGCTTGTTCTACCAATAACCTGTCTCTTCCCATAAGGTAACGATGTAAAGCCTTTGGCCTTTTCTTGTGGTTATCATCTATTTGTTAAAAAAAAAATAGTGTTTCTGATACTTCTTAGAAACTTTCAGTTTTACCTCTAAATATTGATGTGTGCTAATATGAAAAAGGGGAAGATTTAGCTCTTTCATACATCCTTACCGCTCCATTTGCCTCCCTTCCATCCTCTGAATATTATTAGGTCATATTTTATAAGATCAGTGTTTAGTTAGATATATTATTGAGCCAGACTATAGATTTAATTCCTTTCTAGAAAATATCTTGTTTTTCTTAACAATAATTGTCATCCATGTCACATGAGACAGTATATGGAGGGTCAGTGACTTGAGTAGTAAAAATAACTTACCTGTAGACAAGGAACTTAGAAAATCTAAGAGTTTATTTAGTCAGGGTAGCTGTCAAGAGAGATAGTAGGAAAGTTAACTAATAGTCAGGTTGAGATAGATTGGATTTTTTGTTTGTTTGTTTTGTTTTTTTATCGGGATTTGAGGATAAGGAAAACGGGTCTAGGCAGCAAATGTGGTTATCTAAGGAATGTCTTTTCCTGAATCATTTAGTACCTTGTAGATATTCCTTGAGCTCCTGTATTATGTTAAAGTTGTTCATAGTTTCAACAAGATCCTTTCCTCTGGCTTGTAGAAGGCCTTAGCTGTAGGTAAGAAGGTAAGGAGGGCCACACATATCTTTTAGAGAAGATGGATCAGGACTCACTGGGAGAAATGAATGGGGCTTACTTAGATCTGAAGGGGTGTTGCTGTCTTATGATCACCTACAGAACAGTGTGGCTTTAAAATGAGTTCCAGCTGATAGAGGTTTTAGGCCTTTTATTGCCAGTGGGCGGCACTACAGTTCATTTTTTCAGTTTTCTATTTGCCCACTACGAATATATATTTGAACTTTTCATCACTTTCTAACAGTTAAACACATTGATAATATATTACCTTTATTATTTGGAAACAATTTTCTGGAGCTACCCCCAGCCTCTGTTTTCCTGTTCTAGTTTACCCTGGTTGCCTAAGAACCAGCCTTCTGCATGGCTGCTGTCTTGTAATTTCTTTTCACTCACCTGCAGATTATCCTTTTCTCCCTTCTGTTTTAGTTCACTCATTCTGTGATCCAAAGCTGTCTCTTTACTTTCCTTATTTTGGTGGAATACATTTTCCAGGAAATTTCCTGTCAAAGGGTATTATGGTTTCTATCTAGATGTCTCTCTCAGGCCTCATAGAATCATAGGTGGGACCTTTGGAAGGTGGTCGGATTATAGAATCTTATAATTGACTTGGTGTTGGGAAGTGCGGTCCGATCAGAGACAAATTTCCATGGGCATGACCTCAAAGGTTATATCTTCCTCCCCAGTCCCTCTCTTGATACTCTCTGCTTCCTGTCTGCCATCCTGTGAGCAGCTCTTTTCTGCCATGCTACTCTGCTGTGCCATTCTGCCTTGGAGCCAGCTGACTGTGTACTAAAACATCTACAAACTGTGAGCCAAAATTAAACCTTCCCTCCTTTAAGTTGTGGGTGTTAATTATCATGTCTCAGCAGTGAAGAAGTGACTAGACAGATTTTGGCATCAGAGGAATGGAATCATTACTTTAGTTCTACCTGACCATATGGTTCATAAGCCTTTGTAACTGGCTTGGAGGAGTTTGGAAAGGTTTTGAGATGCTGACTAGCGAAGCAACCTTAGAATGTTGTAAGCTGAGTTTGATGGGAGACTCTGATCACAACTCAGAAGATCTAAATGCTAATAAGAAAGTAGATGGTAAAAACCAGGCTCAAGAAGTTTCAGCTGGGAACAAGGACTAATTTACAGTTGGACTGCAGGCCATGTATATTATGCTCTGGCAGGAAATTTGTCTGCCTTTTATTTGTGTACTGAGACTTGGTGAGAAACTGAAATTAAGGGCCATGGACTAAAGAATCTGGTGAAGGAAATTTCAGGGAATCCTAATATTCAGGCTGTGGTATGGGTATTGTTGGGTATGTTTAGCCAGCTTTGCATTGAGAATCAAGAACAAGCAATGCAACTGAATGATTTTAAAATTTTAAAGTTTGCCACAAAGAAGGGAACAGAAGAGAGCTTCATTACTGAAGAGATTAGCTTTGAAAAGCTGCCAAGTATTTTAGATCACGACAGTAGGTAAAATGGCTTGAAGGCATCATAGGACTGAGCAAGACCCTTACCATGCTTAACACTGCAAAAGTGAAAGACATTGCTTTCAAAGCTCCAGTGCATTCTGCTCAGAACAAGAGTAGCCACCTAGCGAATTGATTCCCTAGGATTTTATTCACAACACTCAGCCATTCAGGTACTTGGAGAACTCTGCAGTGGTGTTACAAGGTATTGCTCAAGCTGGCAGCAGACCATACCATTGTCCACAGGGTGCTAGTTTTATAGGCATGCAGAGCGTGAGGGTTTGGGGGTCAGGGAAGCTTCCCCTAAAATTTCAGAAGGAGGCTTGGAAGGCTAGGCAGTGTACCTCTGATAAAGCAGTTTGTAAAGCTGTGAAAGTGAGGCCAAAAGTGCATTAGAGACCTTAGGAAGTTGGAGAATCTGGGAATGTGGAATGTATAAGGAAAGCTGCAGGCAGTGGGTAGAGCTGCCCCAAGAGAGGAGCTGTGACAGCAATACTGTAGGAGCAGCTTCACCCAAGCTATTTGGAGCTTGCATCTGGTCACAACTTCCCTGGAGTGCTGGACACAGAGCTGTAGGGTTTAATGTTTTGGTTTCTGTCCCCTTATTCCTCCCTTTTAGAAGGGAAATGTTTTCCTTGTGTTATTTATTGTATGTTGGCAGTGTTTAAGTCTTTTTGATTTTTTACAGGCATTCACAGCTAAGAGTTTGCTTTGAGTCTTAGAAGGAACTTTGAACTTGGGCTTTTCAGCAGTTTTGAAACTGTAAGGACTTTAGTGACTCTTAGACGTAGACCAGTGTATTTTGCCTAAAGAAATGCACAAGCTTTGGGGAGGCCGGGGGAGGAATATTATGGTTTATATCTAGATGCCCCCCTCAAGCCTCATAGGTGGAAACTTTGGGCAGTGATTGTATTATAGGAGCTTATAGCTGGCTTGATGTTAGGTGGGACCCGATAAAAAGAGATGCTCACTGTAGCTATACCCAGGAGGGTATATCTCCCTTCCTAGTTCCATTCCCCTCCTCAGCTCTGTTTCTTGTCCGCCATGCCTTGAGCACTGTCCCTCTGTCATGCCATCTTGCCTTTTTGCCAGCCAACTATGGATTGAATCTTGAGCTAAAATAAACTTGTATTTCTTTAAGTTGTAAGTGTTGGTATTTTGTCCCAGCAGTGAAGGAAGTATTAAGATAGAAGGTATATGGAGGAACGTATATAACAGGAAATCAGACCTTTTTTACTAGTTGATAATTTGGCCGATTATAGAATTTTATGTTGGAAAGTGTTTGTTTTTGCCTGCTGTCTTCCAGTATTTTTGTCCCTAACTGGTTTGTCAGTGCAATTCTTTGTCCATATATTGACTTTTCTTCTTTCTTGAATCTAGTGTTCAAGTTATCAGGTTCTGTCAGTCTCTGTCTTCCAAGTGCCTCCTGGTTCAGTGCATTTCCTCATCTCTGCCACTGTACACATCATAACCTCTTTCTACTCATCTCCCATCTACTCTGGCCCCTCCTCGTCCACGAATAAGCAGAAGCTGGTTTCTAAAATTGCTAACTTTCTGATCATGATGTTCCTACCTTGCTGCCCTATTGCCATTATAAAAAATTTTTCAGTGGTTTCCTATTACTCTGCAGAGTTGATAAAGCCTATTATTCTATAGGTCTGGACCTTATTTCTTCTACAGCCTTGGTGTTCTCTTCCCCTTCATCTTATTCCATTCACTCTGGGTCTTTTTACCCTCTTCATCAAGTGTTTTGTGCTTGCGGGCCGCTGTTACCATCGTCTCTGTGTCTGGAGTTACCCTCTTAAGTGCCTCTATGGCCCCTTCTGCACGCCCAACTCTCAGTTGGCTTCGTTGTAATTCCCATGAGATACTGCCTATTACTTAATGGTGTTTCTGCCTGTGACAGACTGCATATATGATACTGGGTTCCCTAAGATCACAGTGGACCTGAAAAATTCCTATTGTTCAGTGGCATTGTACTTACCATTGTGTTGCAGATACTTACAGTATTTAATACTGTAATATTTAATACCATAGCCTCAGAGCAGAAGGCCATACCTAGCCTAGGTGTGTGGTAAGCTAGACCATATAGGTTTGTTCACATACATCCTTATGTTTGTAGAGTGATACATTTCTCAGAATGGTCTATCTTTAAGTGATATCTAATTGTACTTAATATTATTTTGTGGTTTTTTTCACAGTAGTGTTGCACTTGTTCACTTCATATAATGACTACTTAATATGTGCCTTTACTGTTTCTAGTTATGTGTTTTTATTCCGTGTTAAGGCCGCTGTGGCAAAGTTGGGTCCCATGGACAGCCATAGCTTAAGTAACAGAAAGTCTGGAGGCTAAGCATCCAAAAATCAAGGTGTTAGCCGGGTTGGTTCCTTATGAGGATCTGAGAGAAGGACCTCTGCAAGGCCTCTTTCTCTGACTGTAGATAGCTGTTTTCTCCTTCTGTCTCTGCATATTATATTTCTTCTTGGCATATCTCTGTCCAAATTTCTCCTTTTTATAGACATATCAGTCCATACTGGATTAACACTCTCACTCTGAGGACCTAATTTTAACCTGATTATCGGTAAGGTCCCTATTTCCAAATGAGTCTGAGGTACTGGAACTTAAGACTTAACATATGAATTTTGAGAACATTCAATTCAACCCCACGACAGTGTTTTGCAGCATTTTCTTACCTCATGAAGCTACAAGTTCTACAGTGGAGAGAATGTTTCCATTGTGTTCACTGCTTGACAAAATAGTATCTGCAAACAGTCTTGTATGTAGTAGATACTCAATACACTTTGAACAAGTGAATGAACAGAATGAAAGAGGCATCACAGTTTTTATCAGAATCTCTAAAGCCTGTAAAAGTGGAGTAAGACTATCCAAACATTCCCCACCTCTTGCTATTTTAATTTACTTTTCTTTTGAAAAAATAAAAAGTAAGCTTAGATCTGTCTTCTAAGCTATTAGTCATGCTTTAGCTCTTTCATCTCTTCTACTCATGTAAACTTCTCTCCTACTCATTTCTTCTTTGTTACTTTTAAAAAATATATAGGAAGATAAAAGTCCCAATTATGGAATATGTATATATACTCGATGTCAGGAGTTCTGTGCGTGTTATTTTAATAATCTTCCCAACAGCTTTGTGAAACAAGTATCAACCTGTTTCATAGAGGAAAAAACTAAGACTCAAAATGGTAGGTAAATTACCCCTATATTAGTAAAAAGCATAACTGGAAATTAAATCAAGGTTTACCAGGTGCTCAAGTCTTAAGTTCCTTGCAGCATTGTACAATGTTTGGAACCTGGGCGAATAGCTTGTATATTGGGAATTTCTTTTGTAGGGGTAAACTTTAGTTTCAGAGTATGCTGTTTCAAAACAGCTTTTTTTTTTTTTTTTTTT
>NW_022900936.1:70589681-70595208 GCF_012274545.1 Fukomys damarensis | reverse complement strand
TTTTTTTTTTTTTTTTTGGTACTGGGGATTGAACTCGGGACCTTGCACTTGTAAGGCAGGCAGTGGAACCACTGAACTAAATCCCCAACCAAAACAGCTTAATTTTTGAAATGGGCTATTATGGTAGTTTTTTAAATAATGGATCTTCTGGGGTTTTTTTGTTTTTGTTTTTGTTTTTCCTCTTGGCAGTCCTTTACATGGTTTCATCTTCATGAATTCTTCTTTTCAGTAAAGGAAAAAAAACACTGATACCTATCTGTCTGAGCTTTAGGTGCCTATCTGTGGATGGTGTATTTGATGTAGAGATTGAATCAAAATGAGTTTATTGAGTTACATGTGGATTTCAGAAAGCAGATGTGGTTTTTTTTTTACATAAGACTGAGAATTGCTCCAGGAAGCAGCAGAATCTTAGCCTGAGGCAAATTTACTCTACTTATTTCACTGTCCTGACAAACAGTTTTGGGGAAGTTTCATGGTAAAATAGTTTTATACTTTGTGACAAAAAACTCTAGTGACCATTTCAAGTCTCTCCTGAAATTTCACTGGTATGGCCAGCTCAATCTTACTTTTTTTTTTTTGGTACAGGGGATCAAACTCAGGTCCTTGCACTTGGGAGGCAGGCGGTAGAACCATTGTGCTAAATCTCCAGCCCTGGCCAACTCAATCTTGTTAAATAGGAAAGGCCTCTTGTTCCTTCTCTCCCTCTCTCCCTCTCTCCCTTTCTCTCTCTGCAGGGGATTGAACCCAGAGCCTCATATATGCCAGGCTAGAGCTCTACCCTGAACTACACCCTAATCCCAAGTTCTTTTAACAGAGTTTAGTTTATCCTTTGCCAGGTTATCCATTAATTCAGTAAATCTTTGTTAAACATCTCCTGTATGCCCAGTAGTATTTCAGGCACTGAGTATGTAGCAGTGAACACAAGGTCTATTCACTTGTGGAGCTTACTTTGTAAAAGCAAAAAAGCAGCTGATAACACAACTGTAGGTGACAAATGCGATAAAGAAAGTAAACTAGGATAATTTGATAGAAATTATGGGAAGCATTGGATAAGGTAGCCAGGGAAAGACTTTTCTAGCCCTGAACATCAAGACCAGGGTCCCCAGAGAACAAAGGAGTTGATGAGGCCAAAGATAATGATAGCTTTTGAGTAGAGAATGAAGTACAAAGGGTATGAAACTGTAAGAAAACCAGTCCTGAGGCTTTTCAGTCAGGAAATGTGTATTGACCATAAATTACTGCTCCTCAGACAGTGTTCTAGGCATTGAGAATATAACATTAAACAAATGATTTCTGACCACGTGGAGCTTCCGTTCTCAAGGGGATTAGGCAGTAGACAAACAATAATGTGGGGAGTAGCAGACAATGCCTAGTGCCACCAAGGTGCAAGTGCTTAAGGCTGGGAGCCCTGAATGAGTAAGGCTTTTTGCGCTAAAGCAAGCCCAAGTAAGTGTGTGGCCTGGTCCAGAGGGGCAGTCATATAGAAGTAGAACAGGCTACTACTCAGAGCTGACTTTCAAAGACAAACCCATAGTATTTGCCTAATGAGTTTACTATAATAAACAACTGAACGAGGAATCAAGAGTGATTCCTACATTTTTCCTTTAAGAAATGGGAAAAATGGTAGTGTATTTACTGAGGTGGAGGAAAGGGTTGTGGAGGGTAAGGGAATCAGAATTTGTTTTGCTTTTGTAGTTTTGGTTTCTTTTTCTTTTCTTTTTTTTTTTTTTTTTTTTTTTTGCATTATAGGCTTTATTTAATTTATATTCTTTTCTCTAGTTTTGGTTTCCTATTGAATATCCAAATGAAAAAGAGAATTGGACATGAATACTTGAATCTACCTAACTAATAAAAAATGTGTTGTGTTACAAGTAGTATTTAAAATTGTGAATGTAGTTAAGGCTACCTGGAAGAAGAGAAGATCTAAGGCTCTGTCCCCCTGCTTACCAGCCTTGAGATCAACTGCCCTCATTTCTCTAGGCCTCTTGATACTCTGAAAAACTATCAAAGACACCAGAAAGCTTTTACTTAAGTTGGTCATATCTGTTGATATGTATGTATCACATGATTACTTAAAACTTCTGGCCAATATGTGATAACTAGAACCTGATTTACCCTTTTGCCAGAAATAAGCAAATAACTGGAGAAACGTGAAATAGCAATTTTGAAGGCATTGGCTGTTGGGCAGTAAGAGACCGGTGTCCCTGAGAAATGGGGGAAATTTGGTGAGACTTACTGTAGCATTTCCAGCCTATGATGTCCTGCTGGCAGTGGGGGTTCCAGGCAAAGCCTGGGAACTCTGGCTTAGGGAAAAAGAGCTGAGAGGCCAGAGTAACTAGGGGAGCCCCAGTTGGCAGGACCAAGTGCTGGAGAGGCTGGAGTAGCTCAGGGAACACTCAGGATCTGTAAAACATTCACCTCGAGTGCTTCTGTAGCATACACAAGATGGTGTATGACCACAGTGAGTTAGAAATCAACAAAGCCTTGGAAAGTTGCCAAGCACTTGGAAATTATAATAATCACATACTTCCAAATAACCTGTGGGTCAAAGAAGAAATTAAAACCAAGAAACTTTAAAAATATTTAACTCATTTAGAAATAAATAACATTTTAATAAAAAGTAATTGTTTTCCCTCCCCTCAAAAAATAAAAGTAAATTCAGATTTTTATCTGATCTTAATCCAGATGGAATAACAGAGACTATTTACTTTCCTCGGTTAAGTAAATGGAAGACCAGATGAAGTATCTAGAGTAGTGGTTTTTTTAGACATTGGGAAATAGCACAGGAGTATGATCCCTGAAAGAAAGAAAACAAAAAGGTGATAAATTTTACAGTTCCAGCAGCAGTTTTCAGGCGCTTTTGTAGTTTTGTTTTCTTTTTCTTTTCTTTTTTTTTTTTTTTTTGCAAACAACCTGATAGTATCCTGAGTTGACACAGTAATCAAAGTTCCTGGAGGCCAATGTATCAAGAATTTGTGTAAGGGAGGACCAGGAAAGAGGGATCTGTGGAGTGAAGACCCTAAAAATGTGTAGAGGGATCCTTGTAAGTCTTTGGCAGTCTGGCAGCCTGTACAAGAATGAAAGGAAACTACTCGAGATCAGAGAAAGAGGCTCTTGAAAGGATTAGGAAGAACAGTTTCTGGAAGTTTCACACCATGTGGGATAGCTTGAATTACCACCAGCTAGAGTATAAAAACTCCAAAAAATAAGGGCTCTCCAACGAGGACACCTAAGTAACAGAGCTAAGTTACTTTAGAGTCAGATAGTACAAAATTTAGGCTTTGCAGGATACATGTATTGCTTTCTATATCTTGTTTGTTTTAAAATATAAAACTCATTCTTAACTAGAGGGCCATAACAAATAGGTCCTGAGTGGGATTTGACCAATGGGCTGTTTGATGACACCTACTCTAGACTAAAGACTACTGTAATGTTTCCTAATAAAAAAGTTATTTTAAAGAGATTTCACAGCAAAACTGAGCAGAAAGTACAAGGAATTCCTATATTCCCTTTGTTGTTCCCATGTATAGCTTCTGCCACTATCAACATCCTGTACAAAAGTGGTTGGCACTGACACAGTCACCATGGTGAAGTCTCGTTTACATTAGGATTTGCTGCTGGTGTAGTATGTGCTATGGGTTTGGAAATGTGTCCACCATTCCAGTATCACACAGTGTAGTTGACTGCCTTAGGAATATTCTTTGCTCTGGCTTCTCATTCTTCCCTCCTCCCTAACCCCTCATCTTTTTAGTTTCTTTATAGTTAGACCTCTGGTCTTACTACTGGTCTTTTTGGTTTCCAAAGTTCTGATTTTTCCAGAATGTCATACAGTTGGTGTCATACAGTGTAAAACTTTTTCAAGTGGGTTTCTGTCACTTAATATACCTTTAAGGTTCCTCTGCATCACTGTATGATTTGTTAGCTCATTTCTTTTTTCTTCTTCTTCTTTTAATGTTTTTATAGTGCTGGAGGTTGAACCTAGCAGCTGCTTACATGTGGTCTGCTACTGAGCCACACCCCCAGTCAGCTCATTTCTTTTTACCACTGCATGATACTCCACTCACTGTTCAAATGTGCACAGCAGTCCATTCACCTGCTAAAGGACATCTTGGATGTGTCCATGTTTTGTATGTTAGGGTTGAAGCTGCTATAAATGGTTGTGTCCAGGTCCTGTGTGGATATATATTTTAAACTCATTTAGTCTGATACCAGGGAACATGACTGCTAGGTGGTATATTATCCTTGTGTAAGAAACTGCTGAATTGTCTTCCAAAGTTGCTGGTACTGTTTTGTACTCCAACCGATGATAATAGTTCTGATGCTCTCCTTCTTCACCAGTGTTGGCTATTATCCGTGCTTTGCACTTTCACCATTTTTGTAGATATGTAGTGATGTTGAATTGTTGTTGTGTTTTCTGGCGCTGAGGGTTGAACCCAGGGCATCATGCTACCACTGTATGCATTTCCATCCCCTTGAAACATTTTTATATTCACACGGAGTCTCAGTAAGAGCCCACACTTCCTTGAACTTGTGATCCTCCCACCTCACCTTTCTGAGCAGCTGGGATTACAAATATGTGCCATTGGGTCTGGCTCATTATTTTACTTTGCAGTTCCTAATGACCTGTGATGTTGAGCTTCTCTTAATATACTTGTTTGCTACCTGTATATCATTTCTGGTGAGATCTTTTGTCCATTTTTAAATTGGGCTGTTTGTTTTCTTACTGTTCTAAGAGTTCTTTGTGTATTTTGGAGAAGTCTTTTTGTGAGATATGTCTTTGCAAGTATTTTCCTTTAGTCTATGGCTTGCCTCGATTCTGTTTATATTCTGTCCGAATAAAATGGCAAAGTAAGACCTGACATGACTCAGTGATTCTGTACCTTGCTGTGTAACAGAAATCCCCAGCCTCAGATGTTGATTCTTAATCTCTTTGATTCCACCTTGTGCGGCAGGTCCTAACTGATACCATATGGTAAGAAAGAGAAGTAAATAAACAATGTGCAGATTTGAAAGGAGGAAATACCACTTTAAAATCATAGATAACAGGATTGTCTTTCAGAAATGCTATGAGCCATGAAAAATGTAGATACCATTATACCTTTGCTCTTTAAAAGGCACAAGAAAAAGAAGCAATCACGGATTGGGAAAAAACAGCTTTAAGACTTGGACTTGAAAAAGTACTGGTATTTGTTTTTCTTTCTTTTTTTTTTTTTTCTTTTTATTGAGTTTATTGGTACAATCTAGGTATACAATACAGTTACATTCATCATTGTGATTCTGTACCTTTACATAATAGGTCTTGATTCTCATTTTTTCCCCTTGTCCCTGCCCTCCCTTCACCTCCTCCTCCCCTCCCCATTTACAAACACTTTATTTCCATTTTTTCAGTTTCTCATATTTTTTTCCTCTCCCTTATTACCTTTCCCTCACCCTTCCCACTTTCCCTACACCTTTAGCCCTTTACTTCCTATTTCACATTATTAATTATCTCATTAGGATCCTGTGTACTATTATAGTTTTTCACACC
>NW_022900936.1:70527895-70588677 GCF_012274545.1 Fukomys damarensis | reverse complement strand
ATATATATATATACATACACATACATACATACATGCATACATATATGTATGAGAGAAAGAGAGAATGCAAGCATAGCTAGTTCCTTTTTTTTTCTTTTTATTGATTTTATTGGTACCATCTAGGTATACAATATAGTTACATTCATTATTGGTATCCTGTACCTTTCCATGATAGGTCTTGATTCTCATTTTTTCCCCTTGTCCCTGACCTCCCTTCACTCCCTCCTCCCCTCCCCATTCACTAACACTTTATTTCCATTTTTTCAGTTTCTCATATTTTTTCCTCTCCCTTATTACCTTTCCCCCACCCTTCCCACTTTCCCTACACCTTTAGCCCTTTACTTCCTATTTCACATTATTAATTATCTCATTAGGATGTTGTGTACTATTATAGTTTTTCACACCAGAGAAACTATTTGGTATTTCAGTTAAATCTCTGTATGAACATTAAAAATAGGGAATCCTAAAATAAAACTAAAAAGCAAAGTAAAAGAGAAAAGGCCATGATGTAAAATTAAAATAATCCTTAATTCTGAAGATTTTTTTTTTGATTGTGGCTAGTTGGGGTCCTATATTGCTTCACTTATCTGAATGTCAAATTCTTCCCCTCTGTTTGGGAAGTTTTCCGTCATTAATTCTGTGAACAACTTTTTAAGTCATTTGTATTTTCTCCTGCTACTTCATGGATTCCTATCAGTCTTATGTTATTCTTCTTTGCATCATCTAGGAGTTGTTGGATCAATTTCTCATGATCCCCCACTCTTTTTTAAGAGACCTCTTTTCACAGTCCCTGTCTGCAATCTTATCTTCTATATCTGAGATTCTATCTTCGCATTCTCTTATTCTTTTGCATACACTTTCAATAGAGTGTTTAATCTCCTGGATATCTGTTTGAATCTGTTTTATGGATTCCATTTCTTTCCTATGTTGGGCGTTTATTGTTTTCATTTCTTTCTTATGCTGGGCCTTCATGGTTTCTATCGTGGTCCTGAGCTCATGTATTTTTTTGTCAGTTTCTGTTCTAGAGTCTCGAATCACAGCTTTCATTTTGCTCACCATCTCTGTGGTTATCTGGGAAATTATTTCTGTTTTGAATTTTTCTAGAGCCTGATTTGGTCTGTTTTGTTACTTCCTGTGCTTTGAGTTCAGGGTGTCCTGATGGTTCACTATCGGCCTTTTCATCCTCATTTGCCTTACTGTTTGCCATTGGTAAACTGGATGTCTGTCCTTGTGTCTTGCTTAAGTGTTTTTCTCATTTTAATTTTTGTTGTCGGACTGTCCTTGGTTTAATCTCTGGATTATTACCCAAATCTTCCTGATATAGTTGCACCCTAGCTTCTGTGTCTCTAATGACCCACAGACATTCTCATCTTCATAACATCAGAGAAAACAGCTCATCAAATCAACCGCGATGCTTTATCCCAACTGATACAATCAGCAACACATTAAGGTCAAGCACAACTTTGACACTGACCACCGGTGGTAGTCACTAGTCTATCACCCTTAAATCATTTGAATTAAATTGAAATCAAGAAGCAGTCCAGAACATGTCTGCCGTGAACAAAATTTCTGTAGTGTATTAAATTTCAATGTAGTGTATTTACCATTTAATGGCTCAGACAGAGTGAGGATGCAAGACCCCTTCTCTCAGTTAGCTGATGGCTGAACCCCATGATGCTGACTGACCTCGGGCTGCAAGGCCCAGATTGAGTTCCCCAACCTTCTGAATGGTTGAACTCCACAACGTTCTATTACAGGTTTCCCACACCCTTTCTTTAAAGATGTTCAAAGTTGGAAACTCAGAAAAATACCCTGGATGACCACCTCTGTCTCTGCAGAGTGGATCCAAAGACTGGCACAGTCAGGAGGTCTGAGAGTGCTGGGGGGGTGTTTATGGGGGTTCAGGGGAGTCCGCGCGGCTACCTTCCTGGCACTGGAGTGATGGCAACTGGGTTGGGAGCAGGCGTGGCTCTCCTTCCTGCGGTGGATTGGGGCCCAGGCTACCCAAAGTACTGGTATTTGTATAAAGAACTCTTACAACTCAACAATAAGGTATACATCATATTTCAGAAACTGGGCAATTGCTTCTTGCTTTTTGGACTAAGATCAAGTATAAAAATTAGGCAAAAGATTTAGATAGAGTCTTTACCAAAGCAGTTTTTCAGATGCTTAATAATCTCATGAAAGGATATTGTCTTATGAGTCATTGTTCTTTAAGAAAATACAAAATGACAATAAAATAATATTTAACATACTTACTTGAATGGAGAAAACAAAAACAAAACAAAGAAGTGTGGTAGTAAGTGCTGGCCAGGGTGTGGAGCACGCATCTGTAAATGCATTGTTGGGTGTCCGTGTACACCAAGTGGTTGTCTGCAATGGAATAAAGGAAAATGTACTTCTGTCTCGTGAAACAATACTTGTGAATCTCAGAAACATTGTGCTAAGAGAAAAGCTGAACTAAAAAGATGCCACTGTGTGTCAGTGCCATTTTCATAAAACTCTAGAAAAGGTAGAAGTGTTGTGAATGAAAATGGTTCGGTGCTGCCAGGGATTGGGTGTGGGTGGAAAGGAGGACTGTGTGGGGTTGTGAACTGGCCCACGGAAGGAGTGGGTGATTTAACTCTTTCACTTTGTGATTGTGTTGCTAGTTGTATGACTTCATTTTAAATAACTCGTCAAATTGTTTGCATAAAACTAATGGATTTTATTGTGTGTAAATTTTGTGTTTGATTTAAAAAATTTATTGAGTGTTCTGTCTTTAATGCAGTTTGATTCTCATATTGGACTCTGTATTTTAGCTTCACCATGTGTTTTGTCTAATGTATATGAAGAATATCCAGTCTCACACCGATAATTAGGAAAAGGAGTTTCATAGATATATATTTCAGGAAATTGTAGATATGTTTTGATACTACACTAAAACTTGACAAGTGTCATTTTGAAAAGTTGTAATGGAATTTGAAATCATATTGATAAATCTTGCATATTTTATTACATTAAAATCCTTTGTTTTGTCTTATCATAACCTCAACAGATCATCTATCTTTACGTGATTCTGTAACATCATTTTATTTTAAATAACTTAGTTCATTGAGTTCCAAATTTTTGCACATTTCATTTATCTTATATACTGTTTTTAAAAAGTGTTTCTTAATATCACCACCAATCTCATTGGGAAAGCGTTAACTGTTTAGGAGCTTTTAAGCTTACAAGAGTAGATAGATACAAGTTACCAAAATCTCTGATTTTCATTTAAAATTTCTAATTTTATATTTGGCAGGTAGTACTGTCACTTGTTTTCTCTTAAAATGACATAGTCCTCTAATTTAAGTTTCATAAAATGCAGAATATCCAGGCCTGAATAACCATAATTTGTTATGCATGATATCCCATTAAATAAGTGGCCAGTTAAAGCTCATGGATCACATGTGTACCCATCATATTTTGATATGCCTCAGAAATGCTTTATTTATAAGTTCTCATTTCATCACAAAAGCTTTTAGAAAGACATATATTTAAGGGTCAAAATTATTTTTTTTCTATTACTGCAGATTGAACTTTTTTGTTGTTCTAAATGGTGAGTTAATAGCTGTGAGTAACAACTATTGGTGTAGTTGTAGTCACTTCCTTGTTGCCTGCTAAGGGACCAGACATTTTATCCAGCATTGCTATTTAACTATTTACCTGTATGACACCAGAATAAAAAAGACAGGTAACATTTTAGTAATGTTATGACTGTAAATTCCATGTCTTCTACCCTTTGAAGGATTCTTAGGCAGTGAACCTTGAAGTCTGTGGTTTTAGAGCATGGAAGATGCCAAAGGAAGAGGAGTCTGCTAAGTAAACTGTCAGGGTGTCTGTAGGATAGGGTGAAGCTTGGAGATGTGGAGTCAGAAAATCTAGGAGAAAAGGCATTTTAATCAAGAAGAAATCATGAATTGTTCCACATACTTCTGTAGAAAGTTATGTACAAGGCAATACAAGGGATGAATAGATTTCACAGCTAGGAGGCAACAAACGAGAATGATGTTTCCTTTAGGATGGTCTCCTTGTGAGGAGCTGAGGTGTAAGAAGCACTTAGAGGTGCTTGAGAACAAATTGGAGGTGAAAAAGTGAGACCATTAAGGTAAACACCTCTTTGGGGGAGGTTTTATTGTGTCAGGGAAAACAGAGAAATGAGCTTGTATCTAGAGGCTGGGGGAAGGATCTTGTTTGTTTTTTAAAGTTTGTTGCTTTAATTGGTAAATACTGAACTCAGTGACTTCAAGAATTTTGAGTTGCACACTACAGCAAGAAATACGTTTATATGATTATTGTTTGTACACATATTATTGAAACAAGTTTCATAAAACAGTATTCATTTTTTCCATTTTTAATATACTCTCGTATTATTTTTTGTTTCACTGGTAGTCTTCATGTACACACTCTACACTTACATAAGTGGTATCTTGGTTCATGAGCTCAATTCTAGTTACAGACTGAGAACCAAATCAAACTCAATGTTTAGGTTCAGTGTTTACTATATGGAGAAATTTGATTCATTTCTCATCCAGTTTGGTTTGCAACCGGAATTGTGGAAACAATTAAGTTTGTGAACACCGAAATACCACTGTATTGGAATTAGAGCTGTCTGTCCTGAATGTCTTTGCTGTACTTATCATTGTCTAGACACAGGAAGCAAACTTCTCTCTTCTTTGTTGTAGCTTTTAAGTACTCTTTCCCCTTTTGAAATGATAATTTTCAAAGACAAGTAAAATCATTTCTTTTATGGATATAAAATGAACAATTGCTTTTATTACAAAAATATTTTAAGAAACTCATTGTTAGGGGACCGAAGATACTGTAGGGGAATCCAAAGAAGAGTTATATTTAGGTATGAGGAATACTGTAATGAATATGTGAATGGGGGCAAAATTTCCATCATCCATAGTAAGGTAAGGAATTCAGGTGAACCTCTACCAGAAGGAAATTTTATATTTATAGATTATGTATATATTTAAATGTATTTTATATTTATATTTTTATTGCTGTCAGTAAATGCTGGAATCCTGGAAGAGGAGCTAGCTAGCTCTAGATCCTAGGTCATTTTCACTTGAACTACAAACTTCCCCTACAGGATACTCTTATATCTTAATGTTGTGCTACAAGGAAGAAACCAAGTGATTCAAGAGTGTGGAATCTCATGTGAAAGTCATCTTAGAACTTTGTTTTAGCCACTTGTAGTATTGATTCCTTCTAAGAATTTTGCAAGATTTATGCTGATATTTGTAGCCATGACCTACATATTTAAGGTGCTAGGTTCAGGAAGCTGCAGCCTCCATTGTTTGGACCGTGGTTCAGAATCACAAATGTCCCAAAGTCCATTTTCTCATAGCGACTGGACACTGTATTCAGTATATTATTAACATACACTAATAATGGTGACCTCGAAGTTAGGGTTACATTACTTTTAGATATGTTAAAGTGGCAGTAAAGATTGGTGCTATCGTATCCTTAGGTAGGAGAAATTAGTGGGCAGAGGTCTTAGAATATTGAAATATTTCTGTTAGGAAACATGTACAGCATGTGAGGAAAAAAGGAAAACTGGAATGAAGTCATTAGAACCTCACTTTCCTAGAGGCTCCTGCTTTTGTATCAGTTACTATAATCCTCTGATCTTGGAACCCTCTTGTTTCTTGGAAGTTAGAATGGTATCTTTAGGATATATTTGTCTTTCTTGCTCTATCAAAAGCCTTTCCTGAATATAAGATCTGGGAAGACACCTACAGTAGCAAATAGGAATATTCTGTTTCTGTGTGTGTGTTTGACGGTATATGGGTCAGGAGACGACTTCCCCGGCCCACAGTCCTTTGTGTTCTGCTCGGAAGCTGTTCTGGTCAGTGCTGTGACCCCGAGGTCGGCGTCTGAGCACACGTGCACAGCTCTTTGTCCTCCGGCTCTTGGTTTGAGTAGATCACTTTCACAGTCCTGTTTCGCTGAGAAAGTCTTTTGAATTTCAGGTAAAAAGCATCAGAATGAGTTTCAGCTTCTGGTGGATCAAGCCAAAAGAGGATACAAGAAAACTGGCGGAATGTCAAAAAACAAAGTAATGGGAGAAGGAGAAACTACAGGAAAGCCAGAATCTGTATGCAAGGGTAAGAGATGAGTAGTCAGAAATATGGTTAATTTTACTTATTTGTAATATAAAAAGAAAATAAAACAAAGGTATTTACTTCGGAGTGATTGGGTCTTTTAAGTGGGAAAACGTATTTTTAGATCTACTTCGTGCAGTGATTATGTAAGTTCATCACTGCGGGGAAAGAGATCGAAAGTATGTCCTGAAGAAACAGTGTCTGAAGTCTGTCTTTCCTTCAGTTAATGAAAAATCTCCAGTTCCGTATTTGTTTAAGCTTGAAGATGTTTTCTAGGCATAAGATTTATTGTTGGATATTTTAAGATATACTACAAATATTATGAGTTATTATTATTAGAGAACTGTGGTAAAATGTTGACTTTGAATGTTTACTTTACTTTGGATGAAACATTCTGCTAAAGGGTCCAAAGCTAATGAACTTGGAATGCTGTGCATGCAGCACATGACTTAATTAGGACCTATTTTTAAATTTGAGATTGATACTCTATTTCTGTCGTTAAGGCTTTAGGCTGATGAACAACACAGATTGAAAATGGGGAAAGGAGCACCAGAAATATCTTTATTATTTTTTCTTTATTGTGGTAAAATATACACAACACAATATTGTGTCTTTCTCACCATTCACATGTGTATTCTTTCACATTAAATGCCTTCTAGTACCATATAACCATCCCCACTCCATTTACTTAAAAGCTTTTTGCCATCCCCAGCACAGACTCTGTGCTCACTATACCATCTTCTTTTTGTTCCTCACAGCCCTGCTATTCATTTCTTTTTTTGTATCCGTGAATTTGCCTGTTTTAGGTGCCTCATATGAGTGGAATTATGCCGTGTTTACTCTTTTGTGTTGGTTTATTTCTCTAAGTATAATGTTTTTAGTGCCCATCAGTGTTGTAGCACATAATAAAATTTCATGGTTTGGTTTCGTTTTGTTTTTGCTGTGCTAAATACCAGGGCCTCTTACATGCTAAGCAAGCTCTGTATCACTGAGCTACATCCCCAGCCCTCTCATTCCTTGTTATGGTTCAATAATACTCCGTAGTATGTACGTATGCATTCTGTTTATTCACGTATCTGTTAGGATTATCTCAGCCTTTTGGTTATTGCAAAGTATGTTGTTGTAAGCACAGTATCAGTTCGAGTCCCTGCTGGTAGTTCTTTTGAAGTGGAATTTCTAGTTTATATGGTGGTTCCATGCTGAGCCCTCTCACAAACCACTCAACTGCTTTCCTCAGGTTGTTGTTTTGCATTCCTACCGACAATGTATGAATGTTCCGTCTTTCCCATATCCTTGTCAGAACTTGTTATTTTCTTATTTTAAACTTGTTGCTACTATTGAGGTCATCTTAGTAGATGTGAAGTCGTGTGTTATGATTTTGATTTGTGTGCTTGTTGGCTGTTTTCCTTCGTTGGAGTATATTCAGGTCCTTTGACTTTTTAAAATTAGATATTTTGTGATCATTGTTAAATGTAGGAGTTCTAAACATTAATCCCTTATCTTATGTGCTATTCATGAGCACTCATAACATCACCTCTCTGGTCTTTTTGCTTTCTTGATAGTATCATTTCCATGTTAAATGTGCTTTCACAGAAGTGCTCAATTATGATGAACACCTGTGCTTTAGGTCTTATATCCTCAAAGCCATTGCCAAATTTAATATAATACATTTTTTTCTGCTAAGTTCTCTTCCAAGAATTTTATAGTTCTAACCCTTACATTTAGGTCCTTGATCCACTTTGAGTTAATTGTTATATGTGTTATAACGTAAGAGTTCAACTTGATTCTTTTTATTTTATGAAAAAATAATACAAAATTTCTAAGAAAATAATAATAGTTAATACATTGTATATCATTATCTTTAGCACAGTTTCTCACAGTATAGCTAACTTGATTCTTTTGCAGATAGATACCTAGTTTTTCTCAGCACCATTTATCAAAGAGTTTATTGAATCCTCTTGGTGGTCCTGCCAAAAACCATCCAACCTAGTGAAGGTTTGTTTATTCCGTGTTCCATCAGTCTGTAATCAGTCTGTCTGTCCTCTTGTCTGTACACACTGTTGTAAATACTGTAGCTTGGTACTAAATTTCAAAGTTGAAAAGTTTGAATTCTTCAGCTTTATTCTTCCTTTTCAATATTTTTGGCTGCTTGGGGCCTCTTGAGATTCTGTATGAATTTTAGGATAGACTTTTCTTTTTCTGCAAAAACATTAAGATTTTGATATTGGATTATGTCAAATCTGTAGGTTGCTATCCACAGGCCTTTTTTGGAGGGGAGACAGGGTCTCATTATGTAGTCAATGCTGGCCTCAAACTTGAAATCCTCCTGCATCAACCTCACAAGTGCTGAATTCAGAGCCATGTACCACATCCTCAGCTCGAGTAGACACCTTAACAGTATCAACTCTTAAATCATGAATGTGGGATGTCTTTCAATTTAACTGTCTTTAACTTCTCATGGCAGTTTTGTAGCTTTCAGTAGACAGCTCTTCCTCCTTGGCCCGATGTATTCCCAAGCCTGTTATTGTTTCAGGCACTAGTCCATTCATTTTCATTCTCAAGTCTCCTGGTACCTTTCGTTGGATGCTGCCTCCCTCAGCATGTTTCTCATGGTCTTTGAACCACTTAAATTTGTTCACGCAGTTGTTTAAAGGGTAATCTGAGAAGCTAGTCTGCCTCTTCAGAAACTATGGCTCACTGTTTCACACCAGGAGAACACCATTTGTTTGTTTGTTTGGTGGTGGTGTCAGGACCTTGCGCTTGTAAGGCAGGTGCAGAGCCACTGAGCTAAATCCCTGGCCCCTAAGGAGAACACTTCTTGCTGGTTAAGTGAATCTCTCTTGAATGCTGCATGCACTTGGATGTTATGTACAGTACTGTGTATATGCGTGTATGTCAATATTGCTCCTCTGGGCTTCGAGGGTGAAAGCTACTGTGTGTTTGCTGTGCATACGTGGGGAGTATGAGAGTGAGGAAAGCAGATGGGCTGGTTAAAAAGATTTTTTTTTGTCCTGTTGTACAACCAATTCCACTTGTTTTGTAGAATAAACATTGAAGTGCTCCTGTAAGTGAGCAGGATGTGTGTTCTTTCAAGGGAAAGCCTGTCCTTTTTCATGTTTTGTGTCTTTGGGGAGGCCTGCTGTCTGAGCCTCACAATTGGTGCTCTGCTGAAAGGCCCACATCCCGGACCAGCAGCAGAAGGGAAGGATAACTGGCTTTCAGTACCCACAGATTGTTGGATGATTATCTTTTTCCCCATGTCCCTAGTAGCAGTTTATCTTCAAGAAGCTAATATAAAAGGGAAAGAAGAAAGAGAAGAATAGCCTGCATGCAAATAATAACCAAAAACCAGCATTGTTTTAAGTTGAATTTCTGTTACCTGTTTGTTTTGTTTTGCTTTGTTGTACTCGGGATTTAAATCCTGGCCTTCACCCCAAGCTACGTCCCCAACACCACTCCTCCTCTTTTAAATTTTGAGGCACAGTCTCACTAAATTGTCTCTCTCAGAGCTAGGGTTACTCAGCTCCTCAGTCTTAAATACAGCACAGATGAACCAGGCTTGATAGCACACTCCAATAACCCTAGTGCTTCTGGGAAGCTAGAGCAGGAGGATCACAAGCTCGAGCCCACCCTGGGCAATTTAGTGACTCAGCGGGAGCCTTTCTCAAATTATTTCCATGGTTATCCCTAAGAAAAGAGAATAATAATATTTAATATTTTTTAAATATATAAAAAATAAAAAGGGCTGGGGATATAGCTCAATGGTAGTACAGTCTACAGTCCTGAATAATAATTTTTTTTTTTCTGGTACTGGGGATCGAACTCGGGTCCTTGTGCTTGCGAGGCAGGCCACCGAACCTCTGAGCTAAATCCCTGGCCCTGAATAATAATTTTTAAAAAGATAACACAAACAAAAATCTCAACAGAGTCCTGCAACACAAGATGAGAGGGTGAGTGTGAACTTTTTGCACTCGTTTCTGCAGTCCTCAGGCCATACCTATGTGTCACAACAGTGAACGCACTGGAAGCTTTCTCTGTGCCTTCCATCTTTTTTTTTTTAAGATTAATAAAAGTCTTTTAATAGGATAAGATTATGTATAACGGAACACACAAAAGAAAGGTGAACAATATTTTACCTTACTCAAAATTTAAAGACATTAAAATATAAACAATAGATATCTCATACCTCTCAAACTGCAAACAATAACAAAGAATGATATATTTGATGCCATTCATGAAGGAGAGAAATTAGCATGCTCACACACTCTTGCAGGGGTGTAAATTGGGGAGGAAAATGCCAAACATATTAAAAGTAAAAATATTGAAATTTATATTATAAAAACTCTCCACATACATAAAACATTTATGTACCAGACTGTTTAACAAAAACTATTTGAAATAGCAAACAACCCCAAACCAATGCATTATCTCTGAAGTGGAATCACTGAGGCATTTCGATATATCTATGCCATGGGGTAGCACATACAGCTCATAAACAGAAAGGCAAACTGTATATCTTGGTATAGAAAGACAATCAACATGGATTATATATTTTTAATTTGTAAAAGATTAATATTTTATTTTTATTTTTAAAATAACAATAATAGTGTCTATTTAGAGGAATAAGTTAACTTGGAGAAATCTGTGTCAAAATGTCAATAGCAGGTGTCTTTGTGAGATGACATTGCAATAGATGCTCACTTTCCCCTTAGTACACTTCTACGGGGCATAAACTCTGTAGAACAAGTTTGAATGACATAGAAATCAACCAATAACAAATGCTGTCAGGGCACTGGGGAAAGGGGGAAGGGTTCCTTCTCTACTATTGGTGGGAGTGGAGACTGGTGCAACCAATGTGGAAATCAGCATGGAGATCCTAAAAAAACTAAAGCTAGAGTTTCTATCTACCCAGCTCTTCCCCTGCTGGGTATCTTCCTCAAAGAATTGAAAGCATTCTAGCACAGTGATATATACACACTCATGCTTTTAGGGGCACAGTTTGTAAATAGCTAAACCTTGGAAACAGCCCAAATGCCCATCAATCAACGATAAGATAAAGATGTGATTTTTTTAAAACACAGTGGAGTACTACTCTGCCATAAAAAGGATGAGCTTCAGACATTTATAGCTACATGGATGGACCTTGAGACCACACTCTTAAGTGAAATGAATGAAACACAGATGTTTACATACCACATCATTTCTGTGGTATGAGAAACTGAAAGTGGAAATAAGGATCAAAATTTATAATAGATACTGTGAAATGGGAAGAAAATGTTCAAATGAGAAGAGGAACAAGAGAGGTGGGAGGGAGAAGGGAAGGAAGGGACAAGAACAAAAGTAAAAATAGAAAAAAATGAAAACAAAGCTTTTTGTATATAGTGAGGAAAGGCGCTTGAGGTGGGGGAAATGGGAAAAAAGGAAGAGTCAGGATATATCCTGTACAGGTCCAAATTCTCTATGATGAATGTTATGATGTATAACTAAAATGTATGCTTAAAAAATTGATCTTAAAAGTTCACAGAATTCCATGCTTAAAGATTGGATCCTCGCCTTTATGTGCAATAAGAGACTTAAGAAACTGAGAATAGGGCCAGGGCTTTAGCTCAGTGGTTCTGCCACCTGCCTCGCAAGCACAAGGGCCCAAGTTCAATCCCTGGTACAAACAAAAACCAAAAAACAAGAAACAACTGAGAATATTTCAGAGTGTATAGAAATGTGACATGCATTGGATCAAATGGAAATATTCATTGTGTCTGATTAGTTTTTCTTTTCCTTAATACATGTATTCTGGTCCGGGGATTTAGCTCAGCGGTTCGATGGCCTGCCTTGAGAGCGCAAGGACCCGAGTTCAATCCCCGGTACCAAAAACAAAACAAAACAAAACAAAAAACCAAAACAAAACATAATACATGTATTCTTTTAACAAGTTTAGGGTCCATATAGATTCACTATTGCATAATAGTGACAAATATTGTATTTCTCTTATTAGTTGTCTTTAGTCCTTTCATTCCTCTGGATGTTGTTTATTTTTTTAGGTTAGTGCATATTAGTTTCACAGGGTTCCTTTTGGCATACTTATTCATGCATGTAACATACTTTGATCTTTTTTATCGCCCTTTTCCCCTCCTGCCCTTCCAACCCCTTATTCCTTTTGTCTTCTCTAATTTCCTTCTTCTTTCTTTCACATTTTTTCTTCCCCTCCCCCTTTCTTTCTTTCCCTTTCTCCAATTCTACTTATAAAGAAACAATCTTTTTTGTTATCTTTGTCAGTGCTCTCTGATCTATGATCTATGTAAGCATTTTTAGCTATCTGTGGATTCCTTCACAGTGTCATTAGAATTATAAGGGTTATCATTTCTGATTTTAAAGGGAATTTTATTTTTAAACTAATCAATTGTGGAATGACAGAATGTGGACTGTGTAATTAGGCCTCACTTTGTGTTGATTCTTGTTCTCTATCACTGAGTTTTAGAAACAGATGTAAAAGCTTCTATTTTACTAAGTACAAATAACGGTATCATGTTATAGATGTAATGGGCATACAGAGATTGTAGATTTTAAGGAAGTCTTCAATATTTCTTTTTCTGTCTTTTTAATTTTTTTTCTTTTCAGGACCAAAAGATGATAAAATGAAATTCTCAGATGTCACATCGGTAGCGGACCATTTTCACACGTCAGAGCTGGGCTCCCCAAGCGAATTCGAGGCCAAGAGAGCAGATGGTTCTTCTGGTTGTACCAATATTCAAGAATTTACTGTTTTCTCATCAGAATCAGATTCCTGCAATAGGTAAGAGATGTGGTAATTTACTATTTTAAGTTTCTCTTTTCTGTGTACACTCAGATAGATAATTCAGGCATGATGAAGTTTCTTGGTTTTCATTCATTTCTGTTTACTGCTGTGTTAGCAAACCAGGATATGTGGGAGGGTAGTGCTGTGACCAGTGGGTGACTGTTTTTCACTCTGTAGCCTTCATAGAGGTCTGTAGAGTTGGAAAGGAAAGCAGGATAAACAATGACATTTTTGTGAGTCAGTGAGATAATTAGAAAGGTGGGTACATGGAAAAATAAAAGTGATGTATTTATTTATTTATTTATTTATTTATTTACTTTCGTGTGGTACTGAGGATCGAAACGAGGGCCGTTCTACCACTAAGCTGCACCCACAGCCCTTTTTAAACTTGCAGGCAAATTCTCACTAAATTACTCAGGCTGATCTTGAACTTAGGAGCATCTGTCTCCGCTTTCTCAGGAGCTGAAATTACTGGGCTTCTGCAGCACCAGGCTTGGCCAGAAAAGTAAAGTAAAGAAAGAAAATGTAATTGAGTAAATAGAATGGATTAGAGGAATCTTTAAAAATTAGAGATTTAGGGCCATGGGATTTAGCTCAGTGGTACCACACCTGTCTCAAAAGTGCAAGGTGGTTTGATCCCCAGTACTGGGGGGGAAATAAATTAGAGATTTAGCATTGAGCCATTTTGTAAAGATATTTTTAAAAGATGATATATTATTGTACAAGGATGATATTGAGTTAATGCATTAATACACACACAAATACATACAGACCCATTTTTGTTCATATTTCACATTTATCACATACTGGGCATACTAAATTCAGAGCCTGAAATGCTCCAAAATCTTAAATTTTTGAGCATCATGGTACATTCTGAGGCATTTGAGATTTTGCTTTTTTAGATTAAGGATGTTTCACTTATAAAGGCTGTGTCCAGAGAAATTAGATAAGATGTTCAACCTGTAAGTCATAATAACCCTGTTCCTAACTACAGTGTTGAATGTTGTGTTTTTGTTCTGTTGTGGTTTTGTGGTGTAACTGGCAAGCCCTTACCAATTATGGTAGATCTCCATGTTTTCTTCATTGCTCTGCATTTGTACCTAAAGTGTTGCAGAGCTCCTTCATTTGCCTCTGACGAATTTCTTCCTTATCTTTCTCAACATTTTGACCCTGATAGTTGTGGTTGTTACTTTCTGAATAAATTATACCAATTTAAAGTGCAGTCAGTAGCTATGAATATTAATATATCTTGGAAATTACTTAATCTTTTACATTAATTCATTTAAAAATTAACAGTATTCTAAAATCCTTAGCCAACCTTATCAAAAAAAGAAAGGAAAACATGCAGACCTATGTAATTAGGAATGAAAAGGATGAAATCACAACAGATCCTGCAGAAATCCAGATCATCAATACCTACTTCGAGAACCTATACTCAGATAAGATGGAAAACAGAAGAAATGGACCAATTCCTACATATATTATCCTATATATATATATCCTTATATATATAGGCCATATGAATTACACACACACACACACACACAAACACATGAATTACCAAAGCTGAATCAAGAAGATGTAAAAATTCTAAATAAACCAATATCAATCAATGAAATTGAAGATGTAATTAAAAATTTACCAATGAAGAAAAGTCCAGGCCCTGACAGATTCACTGCTGAATTGTATAAGAAGTTTAGAAAAGACCTAATTCCACTACTTCTCCAACCCATTAATGAAACTGAATGGGGAACAATATACCAAAAGTCATTCCTGGAAGCAAGCATTACCCTGATACCACAAATGGAGAAGGCTCCAACCAAAAAAGAGAACTATAGTCCAGTCGTTTTAGTTAACAAAGATGTAAAACTCCTTCATAAAATACTGGCAGACAGATTGCAGCAGATCATCAAGATTATGCACCGTGATTCATCCAAGGGATGCAGGGGTGGTTCAGCATACCAAATCAGTTGAATGTGCTACACCATATGAACAGAGTGAGAGACAAAAACCATGGATCATTGCAATAGACCCAGGAAAAGCATTTGGCAAAGTCCAACACCTGCTCATCATAAAACCACACAGAAAATTGGATTAGATCTTTACTATCTATAGATCTTTATAGTAGTTCTAATAAAAGCCATCAATGACAAACCAAGAGCCAACATCATATTAAATGGACAAAACCTGAAAGCATTCTAAAATTAGGAACAAGATAAGGATGTCCACTGTTACCACTCTTGTTCAATATAGTTCTGAAAACATTAGCCAGAACAAGAAAGGAATAAACATTAAACAGAAAAAAAATCGTAAAGGAAGAAGTTAAACTATCATTATTTGTGAATGACATAATGCTTTACATAGAAGACCCCAAAAACTCCACCAAAAGACTTTGAGATTTGATAACCAAATTCAGTGGCATAACTGGATATAAAGTCAGTACTCAAAAGTTAATAGCTTCCCTGTATGCAAATAACAGACTCATGGAGAGAGAAATTAGAGAATTCCTTTTACAGTAGCACCCCAAAAAATGAAATACCTAGGAATCAAAGGAAGTAAAAGACCTTTACATTGAAAAGTATAGTACTCTGAAAAATGAGGTAGAAGAGGATATCAGAAAATAGATATCCCTTCTTCTTGGATAGGAAGAACCAATATAGTGAAAATGGCTATCCTTCCAAAATTGGTATACAGATTCAATATAATCTCAATCAAAATCCTAACAGCATAGCTTACAGAATTAGAAATTATAGTCCTAAATTCATTTGGAACCAGAAGAGACCTAGAATAGCAAAATGTCAATTCTGGGCAACAAAGCTAAAGCAGAAGGTATCACATTCCCTGATTTTAAATTATACTACAAAGCTGTGGTGATTAAAAAAAAAAAAAAACAGCATGGTACTGGCAAAAGAACAGATCTGAGAATCAGTGAAAAAGACTGGAGGAAGCAGAAACCACTCCAGATATACTCAACCACTTTTTTTTTTGACAAAGGAGCCAAACACCTTCACTGGAAGAAAGATAGCCTCTTTAATAAATGGTGCTGGAAAAACTGGCTTTCCACATGACAAAGATTGAAACTAGACCTATATCTTTTACCATGCAGTAACCTAATATCAAAATGGATCAAAGATCTAAGTATTAAAACAAATACTAAATCTACAGCAAGAGAGAATAGGTAGAACACTTGAGAATGTAGGAGTAGGCAAAGACTTTGTGAACAAAACCAGATTGCACTGGAAATACTACAGAGAATCAACTGGGACCTCATCTTATTAAAAAGCTTTTACACAGCAAGAGAAACCACCAACAGAGTGAAGACATGACCCACAAGGTGGGAAATTTTTTTACCAGCTATTCAGATAAAGGACTATTATCTAAAATATATAAAGAACTAAAAAAAAAACCCTCAAATTTAAAGACCCAATGCAAAAATGGGCACCTGAAATCGACACTTCTCAGATGAAGAATTAGAAATGGCAAATAAATATATGAAAAAATGTCCAGCATCACTGGTCATTGGAGAGATGCAAATTTAAACAATGCTGAGATTCCATCTCCAAAGAGAATGGCTCTTATCAAGAAATCAACCAGTAACAAATGCTGCAAAGGATGTGAGGGAACAAGTATCCCTTCTTCACTGCTGGTGGGAATTCTACAGTGCAAACCCTATTGAAAGCAGTGTGGAGATTTCTCAAAGTACTAAAACTACAGATGAGTGTGTGCAGATCCTGGGGAGCAGAGATGCTGTCCAGAGCAGTGTGACTGCCGGCAGATCTCAGCCAAGGATTTGCCCTGACCTGAGAGGCTCAGGCACACCTGCCCAAGCTGAAGTCTGCCCAGAAAAAAGCTGCACAGGTGAACAGACTTTAGCCAGAGGACTGCCCCATAGCATCACAGCCAAGGGCACACCTGGAAAAGAGCTTCACAGGTGCACAAGCAACAGCCAGAGGCCTGCTTTGGTACCATTGCTAAGTGTGTGGACCCTAGCCAGAAGCCTGCTTAGACAACAGGAACTGGGGTGCACAGCCTCAGCCAAAGGTCCTTCCAGACAACAAATACATAGAGGCCCCAGCAAGAGGCACACCTAGATACTATCCCAGAGGAGACAGACCCCAGCCAGAAGCCCATCCAGACAACAGGTGAGCTCAGGGACCTAGAAGGCCACCATTCTGAACCTAGGAATTGGTATATTGGTGAGCAGCAAAGAAAAGGCCCCTCGTTGGCTTGCTGAGAATTGAAGACCACTGGGTGAGCAAAAAGTTGCCTTAACAAAGGCACAGCAGGCTGAATATGTTGAAATGAGAAGACTCGTAAACAAGTCCCAAAACCAGACTTCCAAATCACCTGAGGCAACCCCAAAGTGAAACGGGATGGAAAAATCTGATATTCAACCACCTGAACTCTGAACTAGCAATGAAAGAGGATCTGGAAAAAATGAAGTCAGAAATAATTTCTCAGATAACAACAGAGATTATGCCCATAATGCAAGACATGATTAATAAATCTAGAATGGACACAGATTTTTTAAAAAATATAGGAGCTGAGGAACATGACAGAATCCCAATATAGAAAACAAATGGAATCCATAAACAGATGCAAACAGATTTCCGGGAGATTCAAAACTCCATTGAAAGTTTATGCACCAGAATGAGCTGGTGTGAGGACAGAATTTCAAATATAGAAGATAGGATTGCAATTAGTGACCAGGAAAAGAAAATTGTATTAAAAATAGTAAGGGACCAGGAGAAATCAATCCAGCAGCTGCTAGATGATGCAAAGAAGTATAACATAAGACTGGTTGGAGTCAATGAAGAAACAGGAGAGAGTGCAGATGATGTTAAAACAAAACAAAACTGTTCACAGAAATAATGGCAGAAAACTCCCAAGTAGTAGAAAAGAATTTGACATACAGAGAAGTGAGGCATATAGGACTCTTAACTAGCTGTGATTAAAAAAAAAAAAAATCTACACATAGCCATATAATAGTTAAGATTCCACAAACCCAACAGAAGAACAAAATTTTATAAGCAACTAAGAAAAGAAACAAATCACATACAAAGGAAAGCCTATCAGAAACACAGCAGACTTCTCAACACTAACCCTAAAGGCAGACAAAACTTGGAGTGATGTATTTCAATCCCTAAAGGAAAACAGCCTCCAAGCAAAATTGATGTACCCTGCAAAGCTATCTTTCAAAATTGATGGAAAAAGATGATACTTTTATGACAAAAAGCACCTGAGGAACTTCGTGAATACCAAACCAGCACTCCAAAAAATTTTAAACAATATTCTATGAAAAGACAATGAAGATCACAACCCATGAAGCCCAGCAGAATGAATCCATCAGGCATGACAAGAAATTAGACACAAAGAGGGAGAATTGAACAAAAAGAAAAAGTCATGACAAAGGGTATCAATCATATCACTTATAACCATCAATGTTAATGGTCTCAGTTCACCAATCAAAAGAAATAGACTGGCATAATGGGTCAAGAAGCAAGATCCAACAATATGCTGTGTTTAAGAAACACAATTCAAAAAGAAACTCATAGACTGAAAATTAAAGGGTGGAAAACAATATTCCATGTGACAGGAACCCAGAAAAAAGCAGGAATAGCTATCCTCTTTGCAGGTCACATGGATTTCAAACCAACATTGATTAAGAGAGAATAGAAAGGCACTACATCATTGTAAAGGGAACAATCCAAGAGGAAGCGATGACCATCGTAAATATATATGCACCAAACGCTAGTGTACCCAACTATATAAAACAAATACTATGGACATGAAAAATCAAATAAGCACTAACACAGTAGTATTGTGGGACCTCAATACCCCTGTCACAAATAGGCAGATCACCTAGACAGAAAATAAACAACAAAATACTAGAACTCAATCAAACTCTTGGACAAATGAACTTAACAGATGTTTACACTGTTCCACCCCACAAAATCAGAATATACATTCTTCTCAGCTGCACATGGGTCATTCTCCAAAACAGATCACATACTTGCTCATAGAACATGTCTAAGTGCAAAGGAATTGAAGTGAGCCCCTGTATGTTATCAGACCGTAGTGCAATGAAATTGGAGATCAATAGCAAAAGAAACTGCAAGAATTTCATAAACACATGAAAATTGAGCAACATACTTCTTAATAACCAATGGATCACAGGGAAAATTAAAGAAATCAGACAGTTCCTAGAATTAAATGACAATGACATTACAGCATATTGGAATCTATGGGACACAGTGAAAGCAGTCTTATGAGGGAAATTCATAGCAGTAAATACTCATATTAGGAAAAGAGAGAGATCATTTACACAACCTGATGCTGAACCTTAAGCTTCTAGAAAAAGAAGAGCAGGACAAACCCAAAACTCATACAAGGGAGGAAATTATAAAGATCAGAGCAGAAATCAATGCAAAGGAGATTGAGAAAATGATACCAAGAGTAGGCTCTTCAGAAGAATAAATAAAATTGACTAGCCCTTAACCAACCTATCCAAAGAAGGAAGAAAAGGACCAAATCCATGCAATTAGGAATGAAAAGGGTGAAATTACAATGGGTCCAGCGGAATTCCAGAGGAACATCAATACCTACTTTGCCAATACTACAATATGCCAATAAGATGGAAAATACAGAAGAAATGGATGGATTCCTAGATACATGTGAATTACCAAAGTTGAATGATGATAACCTAAAAATATCTAAACAACCTAATATCAATTAATGAAATTGCAAGTGTAATTAAAAACTTACTAAGAAAAACCCCAGCCCTGATGGCTTCACTGCTGAATTCTAGACATTTAGAGAGAAACTACATCAACTACTGTTTAAACTCTTCAGTGAAATTGAAAGGGAAGCAATATTCCCAAATTCATTCCTGGAAGCAAGCATCACCTCAATCCCCAAAGCAGAGAAAGACCCAACCAAAAAAGAGAACTATAGGCCAATCTCACTAATGAACATAAATGCAAAAATCCTTAATAAGATACTGGCAAACAGAATGCAGAAGATCAAGAAAATCATATACTCTGACCAAGTGGATTCATCCCAAGGATGCAGGGATGGTTCAACATATGCAAATCAATAAATGTATTACACTATATTAATAGGGCCAAGGACAAGAACCATATGATCATCTCAATGGATGCATAAAAAGCATTTGAAAAAATCCAATACACATTCATGATAAAAACCCTACAAAAACATTGGAATAGATGGTTTTTACCTCAATCTGATAAAAGCCACCCACCTTTGAAAAACCAATAGCCAATATCATACTAAATGGTCAAAAACTGAAATCCTTCACACTAAAATCAGAGCAAGACAAGGATATCCATTATCACCACTCCTGTTCAATATACTTTTGAAAACATTAGCCATAGCAATTAGACAAGAGAAAGAAATAAAAGAAATAAAGATAGGAAAGGAAGAAGTCAAATTACCATTATTTGCAGATGACATAATACTCTGTATAGAAGACCCCAAGAACACCAAAAGTTTTCTAGACTTAATAACCAAATTCAGTAAAGTAGGTGAATACAAGTTCAACACAGAAAAATCAATAGCTTTCCTGTTCACAAAAAGCAGACTCACCGAGAGATAAATTAGGGAAATAACACCTTTCAAAATAGCATCCCCAAAATTGAAAAATCTAGGAATCAATCTAACAAAGGAAGTAAAAGACCTCTACTTTGAAAACTATTGTACTCTGAAAAAGGAGATTGAAGAGGATATCAGGAAATGGAAAGATATCCCTTGTTCTTGGATAGGAAGAACCAATAAAGTGGAAATGGCCGTACTTCAAAACTTGTTACACAGATTTAGTGTAATTCCAATCAAATTTCCAACAGCATATTTCACAGAATTAGAAAAAGTAATCCTAAAATTCATTTGAAATGAGTAGAGACCTAAAATAGCGAAAACGATTCTGGGCAACAAAGGCAAGGCAGGAGGCATCACAGTCCCTGAGTTGAAATTATATTACAAAGCTGCTGTGATAACAAAAAAAACAACGTGGTATTAGCAAAAAAACAGACTTGGGGATTAATGGAGCAGACTAAAAGATGCACAAAAAACTCCAAATATACTCAGCCACCTTATCTTTGATAAAGGAGCCAAATACCTTCACTGGAAGAAAGATAGCCTCTTTAATAAATGATGCTGGAAAACTGGCTCTCCGCATGCTGAAGACTTAAACTAGACCCATTATCTTTTACCATACACTAAACTAAAATTGAAATTGATCAGAGATCTAAATATTAAAACAGAAACTAAATCTGCTGGAAGATAATATAAGTGCAATGCTTGAAGATATCAATATTGGCAAAAGCTTCAGAATAAAACACTGATTGCAGAGGAAATTTCACAATGAATCAACAACTGGGATCTCGTTTTACTAAAAAGCTTTTGCACAGCAAAAGAAATCATCCAAGTGAAGAGACAACCCACAGTGTCGTAAAAAAAAATTTTGCAAGCTATTCCTCAGATAAAGGACTGATATCTGGAAAATATAAAGAACCAAAAATAATCAGATGCCACAGATTTAAAGGTCCAGTCCAAAAATGAGCATCTGAAATGAATACATACTTCACAGATGAAGCACAAATGGCAAATAAATATATGAAAAAATATTCAACATTGTTGGTCTCTTGAGAGATGCAAATTAAAACAATTGAGATTCCATCTCACTCCAGAAAGAATGGGCATTATCAAGAAATTGACCAATAACAGATTCTGGCAGGGCTGTAGGGCCAAAGGAACCTTTCTGTGGTGTTGGTGGGAGTGTAGACTGGTGCAACCACTGTGGAAATCAGTGTGGAGACTCTTCAAAAATCTAAAACTAAAGGTTTCATTTGACCCAGCTGTTCTGCTTCTTGGTATCTCCCCAGAAGAATTAAAATTAAATATAGCCAAGCAGTATATTTGCATTCATGTTCATAGTATAGCTAATTCTTGGAAATAGCCCAAATGCTTATCAAATGACGAATGGATAAAGAAAGTATGGGTTTCATCATTTGTGTGTGACACACACACAAACACAATGGAATATTACACTGCCATTTAGAATGATGAGCTTTAGACATTTGTAGCTAAATGAATGGACCTTGAGACCATACTCTTTTTTTTTGGTACCGGGGATGATTGAACTTGGGACCTTGTGCTTGTGAGGCAGGCGACAGAACCACTGAGCTAAATCCCTGGCCCCTGAGACCGTATTCTTAAGTGAAATAAATCAGACACATATATATAAATATCACATGGTTTCTCTGGTATGAGAAATTGAAAATGTAAGTAAAGATCAAGATGTATAATAGATATTGGGAGATGAAAAGCAAATGTTCAAATGAGAAGGGGAACAAGGGAGGCGGGAGTGGGAAAGGAAAGCAGGAACAAAGGAAAAAAAATGGAAACAAGGATTTTGTAGATAAAGAGGGAGGGTGTTGGAGGGAAGAGAATAAGAAAAAGAGAAGAATCAAGATATGTCATATACAGATATAAATTCCCTATGATGAAAGTTATTATGTGTATCTAAAATGTACCAATACATGTAAAAAAAACCCAAAAAGAACAATATTCTAGAATAATAGCTTTTTGTATGAGTCATCAAATTAAGAAATTTATTGACCTCAAGACCTTCTACTTTCCTAGGATTCCTGAGGGAACAACTTTGAATTGTTTATAATATAATATTAGAAAGGGAAATATCTTCCTGCCTCATCCCAAAGATGTTTAAGGTAAAAAATATTGTGTACACAAAGTGCAATGACCCGTTACTTAGTGCTAGTGTTATTTAATGACTCCAGAACTTAGTCAGAAGGATACCCTTTTGATTAAGAAGATTATCACCAAAGAAATAAGGAAGAGTTTGCATAATTAAGGAGACCAGCTGCTGTAGTAGGATCATAGTATAGCAGTGTATGTAGTTTTTATTTGTCTTGTCTAACTTTTGTTCTCCAAAGTATTTGGGTGTCAGCAGGAAGGGAGATGAGGCACTGCAGTGACTTTACTGGGATCTTTTCCAGCCCTAAAATTGTTTTTGTCAAATGTAGTAGTTGGTAAATTATCTTTGTGTTCTTTTACCACTCATCTATTGCAGGTCATAAATAAACCTTCCCCAAATTAGATTTGTTTATTAAACATTGAAATGTTTCTTTCTAATTTTTGCAAACAGTTTTTGTGTTTTTCTTTTTATAATAGCTTTGTTGCTTTCATTATAAAGCCCTAAATTTTCAAAAGTATTTTAAAATTGCATGTCACATGTTTATTGTGAAAAATAGAAAGTTTGGATTAAAAGAATAAAATTCCTTAAATTTCATAATGAAATTCTACAATTTTATTGGCCAGAAGTAACTTAGCATTACCATTTTCTTAAATTCCAAAGATTTACATATGAATAAATAGATGAACATTTTTAAAATCTGAGGATTGTACTATTTTTTCATTTTTAATAGTTTTCTTTGTAAGGAAAAAGTTGTGCTGTTTTAGGTGTAATGTGAATAGAAATATATTGTGGGTTGTTTTTAGGTCATGTAGTCTTGGTGCTATACAGAGTATGAATCTTATGTATTTGTGTAAAGAAATTGGCTTTCTTTGTGCTAGAGCAATATTCAACCTTCTATAATACGGCTGACTCACAGCCAAGAATAACCTTGTTTCAAGATGTAATAGTTATAGCTGCTCCAAAGAATTATTATGACAGAACACTTTTATTGGTAATTTAATTCTTAACTCTTAAGTGCTTTTAGAATTTGAATTATTGCTGTTAATCTGCTCTTGCAAGCCTGAAAACAGATGATAAACAAATGAATAAGAATTTTAGGTTTTTGTATAACTTCTTGCTAGGTGATTTCTGGGAGTTCAAGAGACTTGTCCAAATCTCTGTAAATTAGCCCATTGTTCTTATTAATGAAGAAAAGAGTGCTTTTGTTCACCAAGTTTTGGCAAGCAGAGGATGCTACATTTCTATTGAGGACTAAATTAGAAGAAGAGATTCTATTGATTATGACCCCAGAGAGAGCATATCTTCATGCAGGAATGAATTGTAGTCATGCTCTTCCTTGGAAGAATCTTCAGGTCATTATTAAAAATATTTTGTGCATTTTAGGTGTAAGCAAAAGATTTTAAAGAGAGGCAATATTAGCATGCAGGATGTCACATGCCTATAATCCAAGCACTTGCCAGGCTGAGGCAGGATTGCTGCAAGTTGGAGACAATTTTGGCCATATAGTGAGCAAGACCCTGTTTCAAAAACCAAAAAAAAAGACAAAACAGTGAGAGAGACAGTATCTTTTGGCATAACTGCAGAAATAATTTTATTGGAGTAATATTTAGTTTCTTCAATTTGATAGTTGTGCAGCTGTTATGTGTGTGAATGGCTTTGTTGTCAAGAAAAACACATTGATGTGTTAAAAGTGAGTGACAGCTGTAATTTAAGAGTAATGGCATGTAATACACACACATACACACAGCAGATATACACAGAGACGAGTGAGGCAGAATGTTAACAGCTAGAAGATGTAGTGAAGGGTATAAGGATCATTTTTTTTATAGGTTTGAAAGTACTACATCTAGGAAATTCTCTGCAAGGAAAGATTTATACTTATAATTTATTGGCCCCAAAAAGTGACAGCCAGGATCTACATGAAATAGTGAGTCTGGTTTTCATTTACTTCAGTCCGGCTATCAGAAACCACCCAACATGGTTGTCTCTGCTTTGGTGCACTGGGAATATGGGTGACTGATTTTGATGCTCCTAGTCCCCAACCTGGGGGGGCCCTCCTGCAGTGCCAAGGGCTAGTCATGAAAGGGCCTGAGCCCTTAAGGTAGAGTGAGCACATTTTAGTTTTGGGCAGTTCCTGGTGGACACAGGGTCCTCACTGGGATGTTGAGTGAGGAGGAACTGTGTCTCTGTGTAGGATGACTGTGCAGGCACAGGCAGAACACCAGGCACTTTGACAATGAGCTACTTAAACTGTTGCCCTGTGTTTCTGTGTTTTGCTAGAGTTTTTCTTCACTTTTCAGTCATTTCTCAAAGAGCTGTCTAGAAATCTTAAGAGCTAGAGAGAAAAACAAACAAACGCATTTGACAAAATCCTGATGGGGGAGTGTGTGTAAGAAGGTCTAAATTACAGCCTTTCCTAAATCGTGACTAAATTGGAAAATGATGGGGGTAATCTTATGGGGAAAAAACTGCATTGGTGACAGTCATCTAAGGGATGGGGAACCTTGGTGCCACCACTAGGTTCAGTGCTTTGCTGGGGGTAGGGGAGCACTGTGTCCTCAGAGCAGCCTCTCATAGCTGGAGGGCATGGCCGGCTGGGGTGAGCCCGAAGTCTGGTATAAGGCAGGCCCTTCCATGTGGGCTGTGGTGAGCACTGAGTGAATTTAATAGTTTGGAACTGGTGAATGCAGCAAGCTGAGGATTTTGAGATGAGGGGTTCAAAGGGTCTTGAAGTGTGTTCTTTGATGCTTTCATATCTTTCAGGAGTATTTGGACTCAGCCATGAAGTTATTCACCACTTTCATCTTTCTAGGCCACAGTCCCCTGCGGTAATTAAATTACACTGACAAGATAGTGAGTGGCAAACTCTTGTTAATATAGGCAGTGAGCCGCATGGGTTTCTGGACATGTGACTTGTGCGCTAAGAATGTTACATGTGGTGTGCTTAGTCCCACAGAGATGTGGGAATGAAAGGGCCATAGCCCAGTCACTTGCTGAGCACTAGTATGTGGCAGGACTAAGATTTGCACCCAGAGCCCATGTTCTCCTTACTGATATGCTCCCATGGATGCGTAGCTTGACTTGGTCTCGAAGAGGGGAGTATGTACTCACTGAAATGGCTGAACTTCCTGAGAAGCAGACCTTGAAACAAGGCTTTGAGGGAAGAGGTTTATTTGGAGGTGAAGGGACACCACAGAGGAATAGAAGTGAGATGAGAGGGGAAAGGCTGTGTTTTGGGTGCTGCTGGCAAACCAGATGCACTGCTATCAGATGAACTTTAATCCTCCTGTGGAAACTGGGAGCTGCCTTGAGTAATCCCACCCATGAGGTGAGAGCACATCTGTGAGCCATTCGTCCGGGCCTGCAGCCGTCAGCCTGGACAGAGCAGGCTCTAGCAGTAAGCGCCCCCTCAGTCAAGGGCACTGAGAGGTGGAAGTCAAGGCTGGTGCACTGGGGAACGGTGCAGGGTTATGGGAACAGGGTGCCAGCAGGATCTGCCTAGACAAATCCAGCAGATGACAGGAAAGTGGCTTTGTGAGTGCAGACGGGGCTTTGTCGGCCTGAGCCTGTACCTCCCGCCCACAAGAATGTAGGAATGTATGTGGGCTTTCCAGGCATACTGCAGCCCTGTGCCCCTGTCTGCCAAGCACACTTGCACTGTGTTGTCAAGGAGAGAAGAGGTAAAGATGCCTGAGGCTATTGATGAAGTGATAGAAAAGATAATCTCAGAGGCCAAATGACAAATTTTATAAAAACAGGTCTGCAGACTAAAGGGAGAAAATATGTTTGTTAATGAAAAACAATTTACTTTTCATCATGTGTGTTAATAAACCAAAGTGCAAAATAATCTGTCACCAAATTGAACTTTACCAACCTAGTAAATAAAAAGCTCTTGGCTGTAGATAGAAAAGCACAAGTGTAGAACTAGGAGCTCTTTGACTGCCTTGTGGTATTTCCTTATTATCCTGCTTTGTTTCTTGAAATGTGCTTGCATTGATGTGTAGATCTCAAATATTTCCTTAATGTATATTTGCTGAAACTTCTTCCTTAATTCTAATCCATGTGTAGCTTAACATGCTATTATCTGCTATGTTAGTGGTATGTTCCTGTTATAAAATGGATAGCATATATTGGGAACCAGGTCTCTCACTGTTGGACTGAGAGGTTACAAACAAGTAAAATAGAAGCTCTCCTTGTGGCACTTAATTAGAATCGGAGGCATTATTGTATACTCAGGTTTAGCTGAATATTCATCGATGTATATAATATTCACACACACACATATACAAAAGAACTGATCCTTCTTGGAGAAAGAAATAGCTGATTCTAGGGTCAGTACTGTGATATCAAAATGAGACTGGAGCATTTTGTAGTTCCAGGAAGCAAGGGACTAGGGTGGGTGGGGGGGTTGTGGTAAAGAGAGGGAGAAAAAAAGAAGAGGAAAAATTATAAATACTACAATTGATATATGTCAAAGGGACACAAGAACCAACTGAAAGAGCTTCCAATGGCCAAAGGTAGAATAATTTAATCAATAACACAGATAATGTAGTGTCAGAGTAACCTAAAGTATAAAATAAACATGCATGAGTTCATTTCCTACTGAAAAAAAAAAAATAAGAGGAGAAAATAGACAAATCTCCTCTGTGAGGAATTGTGAGTTATTTGCATTGGTACTCCCCACTCAAAGGCATGTAGTACAGCCTGCCCCTGCCTCAGGTGTGGGCTGCTCAGTGACCTCCTGAAGAAGGAGGAATGAAAGAGTAACCATGTGGTGGGGAAACCCAATACCTACTGCCTCTGCTGTATTTACCTATGTGTATGTTTTTTATGGGTGAAGTTCATGTTGGCACTTTTTGGGTTTTCTCTGAGCAGTCTCATGAGCATCTTTATAATAGCTTTTGCAGTTGATTTTATAATTTTGCAATGAATTATTGATTCTTCAGTATTCTAAGTCAATCCTAGATAGCAAGTGTTACGTTACCCAAAACTGTGAACTGCCATGACATAATAGTCCTCGTAAAGTTACATGAAGTCACGTATCAAGAGTTTTAGATCTCTTAATCACTTGCGTATCAGTAGTAGTTACCAACGTTGGCAGTTGCATCCAGATTCCACACTTGACAACAGGAACCTTCTGTGTCATAGCATACAGTGTCTGATTGCCATTCAGATTTTGGCACTGAGCGTTTTGGTTGGTGTGAGGTGATAATACAGAAGTTGAGCTGTTTTTAAGCCTTGACTCAGTTGGCAGAGGAGGAAACTCAGACATTAACATGTAGCTGCATGTAGCTGGAGCTTGATCTTTTGGTATAAGATCTGGCTGATTTTTCCTTTGGTAAAGAGGTAGTTCATTCATTCATAGTCTCATAGAACAGATGTTTTCCAAGTTCTTTATGGTCAGTTCTATGAGGTTCTTAATCGAGATAAACTTACTGACCACCCTTCAATATCCCTCACACCTCTGTGCCTTTATAGACGTGAGCCCTGCCCTGGACTGCACTCCCTCTTCATCCTTGAAGGCCCAGAGCAGATGTTCAATCTGCTGTCCTCAAGCTGTCCTTCCCATTGAGGTGATTAAGGCCCTTCTGTAGGGTCTTATGCTCACAATACAGCTCCATTTTAGGACTTAGCACAGGCTAAAGGTGTCACTTAAAAGAATGTCTCTTCTGCATCCCTTCTTGACAGGGAGTAGACATTGAGTTGTTTTTTTTTAATTATGATAGCCCCTGAGCTGAGCACAAAGTTTGCTGGTTGTGGATGTCTGTAAAATTTTATTAAGATATTAGACATCCTGCCTTTAAGTAGCTCACAGTATCACAGAGGAAAAAAAGAGAATTGTACAATTACAGTAGAGTGTGACAGGTTTTTTGAAGGGGAGATACAGGGTCCTGGGAGGACAACTAATCCAGCTAGAGGAGAGTGGGGTGGGGTCCTTCTCAGAGAAGGCAACATTCCCAAAGAGGACCAGTCTCACTCTGAGTGATTTGAAGGAAGGAGACAAAGGAAGAAAGGTTTTGTTGTTTGATGCAGGATCATTGTTTGATGGTCTGGAATAAAGGACAAAGACCCTTAAGTCGTTGGCCCTTAAACTTCATTTTATAACCTGTTAAATAGAATATTAATGACTAGTGACTTCAAAAAAGGTGAAAGTCAGTAACATTTGGCACAAGCTTTTATTTTTTTAATATTAACCTCTTTTTATTGAAATGTTTACCCAGATAACAGGTGGAGTTTTAAGAGAACAGAGACTTCTGTTTTGTTAGTAAGAAGTGTAATCTATTTTAATTATAACAGACAAAAAGCTAAATCTTTATCTGAGAGGAACTTGAAAGATACTCAAACCTAACAGGACTATATTAAGCAGGTTAAGGACACATTTTTGGAATAGCTGCTGAGACTGGTAAAACTCTTTATGGCTATAAGTTAGAGGTGCAGCTGGAAGCTGTTTCAAGCCTCCTTCTTTATAACTAGACAAGATTTTTATGTTACTGTATTGCTATTACCACAGGCTTTTCCTACACACTTTCTCTCCCCCTCCCACATAGTGGGACACTAGGAACTGTTCCTGCAGCCACGAGAAGACTTCCTGAGTTCCCCAGCTCCCATGAACCCCCTCCATTGTCCGGCTCCCTGCCTCTCCCTGATAATTAATGTCAGAAAAGGTTAAAAGAGTTAAGCTAAAAGCTTGAGTAGGAGAAAGGAGACAAGAAGTGGATAGGGGCTTTCTTAGCGGAGAGAAGATAGAAAAAGTAGTAAACCAGTGGGCTCCTTCTCAGGTCCTGTGGATTATGCCAGTTGTCACTTGAATGACCACTTGACTCTGCATGGCTTAGGACACATTCCCAGCCACTGAAAAGGGGGTTATGCCTATGCCCTTTGGTTTGGTAAGAGGGAGTGAGAGGGAAAGAGGGAGGAAGAGAGAGAGAGACAGACGAAAAGAGCAGTTTGGAGGATCTGCTTTTATCTCAGGTGTTTAGGCCCTGAGCATGTGCGTGATATAAGGGGCTCACTTCCTCAGGTATCACCACAAAGGCCAGTCTTCTCCATGGTATCTCGGGACTGGGGTTCCCATGCGGGTTCCAGGAGAGACTTGAGATGCTGTGGGCCCATCCTCATGAGTGCCGCCCCAGTGAGCATATTTCGGTTCCATCTGACCCAGGAACAGGATGTGTCGACTCAAGGGAGACCTGGTGAGGCTGCCACATGTCGTGAGGCTCCTTCTCAACACCACTTCCGGTTAGAGGGAGCAAGTGCCTCTTGTCTTTGATGCTTTCCTGTGTAAGCACTCATTTCCTAGGCACTTAGGAGTCTCTAACTGCTGTGAAGGGAAAACCTAAGGCCGCAGAAGCCTGTAGACAGGGAGAGAGAAAAAGGAGAAAAAAAAAAGTGATAAACCATGCTTCAGAGGGTAGGGGTAGAGAAGTGCAGATGAAAATACCTTTGGCTGGTCTTAGCAGCGTCACCATCTCTGCAATCTTAGCGTCTCTTTTTACCTCCTCGTGCCACCTTGCCAAGAGACCGTGCCACTCACCTGGCTCTGAGAGGGCCCTGAGGCTGAAATAAAGACCCAAACTCACCCTTTTGTAGCATAAGTTTGCAGCTTCATTGACTTTGATCACAGCCAAAGAATTTTCAGAATGTGTCAGTGAGAGGCACAGGAAGGGCTTATTAAGCAGAAAGTGTACACTCAATCAAGAGTGGAGTAGGGGTGCTCAGAGAAGTGAGACTCTGTAATGCAAGCATTTTAAAATTAGTAAGCTGAGATGTCACTAACTGTAGTAATGTCTTGTCATAGATGTGGAAACAGAGGTCTGAAGGGATACAGTGAATAATAACCTGCACTAATTCTAGCTTTTTCCCCATCTCGACATGAGTTACATTAGAATTTTTGACTGCTCACATTTTACTTTTATGACTTCCTTTGCATTAAGAAAGGAGAATGAAGAATTTAGTGGAGTAGTTGAAATCGGACACAGCATGCCCGCGTATGCCCTGGCTTCCCTGCTGTGGGCTGGTTCCCACTGCTTGCCTTGGCATAGAGGTTGTTTGCACATGGGATTGTTTGATCATGGGGCATCTGATCAGAACAATTGCAGTGTTAATTTGCACATCTTTGCTGTTCCCTTTACTCCAACACAGATACAGTCTGGGATGTTACCTACTAAATTGCTGATTTGGCTTACTTTTACTCACTCATGTTACTATGTAAATAGTGGGTACTGTTCTTATATCTCAGAGGAAGTCAAATGTTAAAGGATGGCAGGTTTTAATTGCAGAGATTTTTTTTTTTTTTTGTACCAGGAATCAAACTTGGGACCTTGTGCTTGCAAGGCAGATGGTGGCACCACTGAGCTAAATCCCCAGCCCTCAGAGAATTTTTTTTTGCGATGATGCTGCAGAAGAAAAATATAGAAGCCTTTAAGATTAGTGTGTGGCTTTACTGTGCTTCTCTTGCCCTAGGAGACACATTTCATTGGAGCCATTACACTGTTATTGGGGTAGGGATAATAGCACACATAAAAAATTAGAAACACATATATAGACCTTAAAATTTTAGAGTAACTGTAGTTTGGGAGGGATAATTTTTTTCTTTTTATTATGTTTATTGGTACAATCTAGGTATACAATACAGTTACATTCATTATTGGGATCCTGTACCTTTACATGATAGATAGGTCTTGATTCTCATTTTTCCCCCTTGTCCCTGCCCTCCCCTCACCCCTCCTCCTCTCCCCATTTACAAACACTTTATTTCCATTTTTTTCATTTTCTCTTATTTTTTCCTCTCCCTTATTACCTTTCCCCCACCCTTCCCACTTTCCCTACACCTTTAGCCCTTTACTTCCTGTTTCACATTATTAATTATCTCATTAGGATCTTGTGTACTATTATAGTTTTTCACACCAGAGAAACTATTCTATATTTCAGTTAAAGAAATCTCTGTATGAACATTAAAAATAGGGAATCCTAAAATAAAACTAAACAGGAAAGTAAAAGAAAAGGCAATAATGTAAAATTAAAATAATCCTTAATTCTGAAGATGAAAATGGTCCCTGAACATATTTAAATTGCTTCTTGTTCTTGTAGTCTTATCTTATTCTTTTTTTTCATTATTTAGAGAATACTTTATTAGTTTCTGTAATCAAACCCATGTAGATATGACCTTACATATTTAGTACAATGCGTTACTCCTGTACAAATGGAAAAAAAAATAAAAAATAAAAATAAAAAAAGTAACAATTCTAGACCAATATGGCTGTCCATTTCTGTACAATGCCAACTCAACATAGTAAATTGGGATAACTTTTTCCAAAGCTGACAGCACTGTTAAAGTTTCCCAAAATTCAATTTATACATATATGTATATATATATTTATATTTATATAAAAAGACTAATAATAGCAGTATGTTATGCATCAATAGCAGCAACAGCTTTTCCAGGTTCTGCAGTCATCTAAACAAAATTATAGACATTCAGCACATTCCATTAAACAAAACAAACAAACAAAAACCAAAGAAAAAAACAAAACATGAAAAGAATAATATCCAGAAAACAGCAAAGTTCTGTTGTATTAGCATCTTAATCATCATCTGGAAAGAGAACATTCTAGAGTAATATCATTAAATATAGCTCTGATAAAGCACGGTCACTACTATGTATCATAAAGCAGGTACAAGATATTTTACATTCACAGAGGTATGATACAGTACCGTCCTACATCAATAATACTAGAATCAGTTTTGATTTGAAATTTGCTTTGTCTGCAAATAAGATTGCTACCCTGTTTTTTTCTGAGCTCCTGTCACATGGAGAATTGTTTTCTGTCCTTTCACTTTCAATCTGGGAGGGATAATTCTTAATGTGCTTTTTGGTCATTCAGTTGATCCTTCATTTCACCTGCAAACCAGGTCCGGGGGAGGTTAAATGTAACCCTAACATCAGTCATGTAAGTGAGTTTCGAATTCCCGTGAGCAGATAGAGGATTAGCACTTCATGTCCTGAACTCTGGTGGTGGTGTGGGTGTTGCTGTCAGCCTCCTGTTTGCACAGCTGAATGTCCGCTCTCACAGTGTGACCAGTTGGCTCTGTGCAGCAGGCCTTGCCAAGCAGATGGCCCGGACCCCAGCCTCATGTGCAGTCTCTCCACCCCTGTGGCCAAAGGTGCCTGCATTCAAATCAAAGCTTGAGTAGTGGGAGAAATTTTCATCTTTAAGAGGTTGCTTATTTTTTTGTCAACTTTTCCTTGTGGGGTCTGGGTGTTATAGCATATTATTAGGATCTCTTTATCTTTCATTATTTGACTTATATAAATCACTTATTACACTGATAATTGAAAAAATAAAAGCAAAATGAAGCATCATGATTTTGTTTCCCTGCTCATTTAACTTGAGAGTTTAAGTATCTTTTAATATTTTGGTAATTTAAAAAATGTCCCCTTACATTATGAGTTAATGTCATCTTTAGTTTCTTAAGTTTGTAATTTAAATATAAGCAGTTATTTAATTCTATTTTTAACTTGAATTTTTTCATAGAGCCAAGAGAACTTCAATATTTGAGAATAACTCAAAGGCTTCTTTTCCTTAAAAAAAAAAAATACATGCAGCACTTTTATAAGGACTTAAGGTCGCTGACACAGAGGGCATGCTTCTCTCTCTAACATGGTATTTGTAACGCTTTTCCTTGGCACAAATAGAAAATGATAGTATGACAGTGGCTTGCAGGGTAAGGAGATGGTGCTAGAGGCCAGAGGTGTCTGCCTTGGGTTTTAGCTATGCTCAGTGTCACTGGGGAGAGGACTTGTGCTTCTGTGTCCCCAGCCCATGGGTAAAAGGGGAGACCACCCTACTTAGGACACTCTCCTTGTGTGTGCTATTTATATACAGTATTAAGTAATGAACAAATGGACATGCATAGGAAACAGACATAGGTATATGGCAGAAGGGAAGTGGGGGTCAAGCTGCGGGAAGGGAAGAAAGAAGACATGTGACATATATGTACCGACTCCCCATGACAAATGTAATTATTATGGACTACAAATGTGTGCTTATACAATTTTTAAAAAATTTTTAAAGACCGAGTAGAAATGACAGCAGCAATATTTGAAGTGTTTCTTACAGGGAAAGCACGATCCTAATGAGGGGTACAGCCAAATTTTCTGAGCTCATGGATAAATGCTTTCTCTTCCTTGGTTTTACTTTTCTCCAAATGGTTAGAAGGCACCACAGTCGAATGAGTAAAGTTTTCTGTTGAAATGGAAAGGAACTAACAGATGAGCATTAAAAGTTGCAGGCTTATGAGTTTCTGTACTCCATTATTCTCACGTAGCAGTAAAAGGTTAGAGGGTAAAGCACACAGCGAAAGAAAAGTCTGAGGGAGTGGGCTGCAGATAGAGTAGAACACACCCTGTACAGTGATGCCTATGCTGTCCAGATCAGTTCATTCCAAATCCGTGTTCAAACACTGAAAAGTTCGAGAACTGAGCATGTTTTTCCCATAAGAAATAAGACATGGCCGGGGGTTTAGCTCAGTGATTCTGCCGCCTGCCTTGCAAGCCCAAGGACCCGATTTCGATCCCCGCTACCAAAAAAAAAAAGAAAGAAAGAAATAAGACATGAATTCTTCCTGTTTCAGGTCATGCGTTTTGTTTGTTCAAAGTTTCTAGAAAAAAAATGTAGGAACATGGAATAGTTGCTTAGTATATTTGGCATTCTCCAAGAGCTTAAACAGATGGAATGAGGTAGACGTCTTTAGTGAATGGCGCATTTGTTTTAGGAATGTGTCTTCATCCAAGACAGTATTCCAGCAAGTACCTGAGCTTCGTGTGACCCCATGAGATCCATCTACCAGCAGTCAGCTATTCTTACATTACTGTGGGAGTTCAGCTCAGCCTGTAGAAAGATGTCTGGCCTATGGGCAGTTGTTGAAATAATCTCTCTAAGCTTCAGTTTATTAATTAAAAAAAGGAATTGTAGTTCTTTTTAAATTTTTTTCCTTACTGACCTACTTAAATGACCCTAAAAACCAAATGAGATGACCACAGATTATGACTGCTTTGTAAAGTGACATAAACTTAGTTATTTTTGCATGACCTCGTCTTTTACTAAGGATTTCCTATGTATTACTTGATTGTAAGTTCTTTCTTTTATTATCTTGTATGTATTTTTTTGTTTTGCTTTTCATGTCGCATATACTCAACCACATTTAAATTGATGCCACAGTTAGAAGAGATTGGGGAGGAAGGATAAATATTAGATAATAGAAAAATTCCACTTATGAGTTATCTTTATCCACAGGGTTTTTATAGCAGGTGTTTGCATTTTTCCTACCCCACAGTACCTTTTGTACCTGCCATGCTGGATAAATAAAAAGTTCTGATGAATTTGTATGCTGGTGTCATAGAAACCATGGAAATGAAAGATTTAAATGGTGTACATAGTTATCAGGTTTCCTAGGACAAATTGAAATACAGTGCTGAAACTGACATAGTTGAAATAGTACCTAAATAATTATTTAGGTAACTCAGACTCAGGTCTGTTTTATGAAAATGGAACTGGTGTTTGTTGAACACATACTATGTGCCAAGCTCTAAGAATGCATTTTCTGTGTTATCATTGGTTCATCTTTAAAATATATCTATAAAGTATATGTATTATTATCCTGGCTTTGCACGGAGGATACTTAGACTTGGAAAAGTTTCATAACTTGCCCAAGGTTACACAGTAAATGACAGAAACAGGAGTTAATTTCACTTGAAATCTTATTTTTCCCTTGACACTAAAATTTATGATTTTTTTTTCTCATAACGTTACTGGACATAGGTTGCCAGAGTATTTGTTATCTTTTCAGATAGGATGGTTACAGGATGAAATTGAGTACTACGAAAAGTATTATCACAGATTGTATTTTCCTTTGCCTGATAAGAAGCTGTGCTGCTTTTGGTCAGAGAATGGCAAGAGTAAAATACAGTATTTTAGAAAGATCAGATAGGAGCAGACACATGAAAATAAAGTCTGGATGATAAGAAAAATTAAGTACAGGTGATTCAGCTCAGCCTTCCAGAATCTTCCAGAACAGAGGTTGGGCAATGATAGAATTCTAGATTGACTGCTTTTGTCAGTGAGACTTCCTTGAGTGTAGTCTTTGTAGCAGTGTCCACTATATCCTGGACCACTGATTTGACTGCCTGTCTTTAGAGAATCTTTAACTTTCCTGTACCAGACCTCAGGTTCATCCAGCTTCTTAGAGTGTGGTCTTCTAGAATGTTCTAAACCCAAAAGGAGAGAAGCCTAAGTTCACTCTGAAAAAGTTACTTGTTCTATACGTAAAAGTTATAGTTGTGTCGACTTGTGCATACTCTGACCCCAAGCATAAAGAGTATAATTAATTTTCTCCTTTGAAGGATTTTTAAAGATGTCTTGAAAGTATATTAAGGAATTTTTGATCTTCAAGGCATATTAAAATGATTAAGGCCTCAACAGTATTAATTGCTTTACCCACAAGGAATAGATCTGTGAGTGATAATTTTAGTAACACTGACATTTATGCCTCAGCTCTCTGTAAAATCCTATCTGAAAACTGTGTTTAATTTAATTAAACTGTGTTTAATTTCAGGACTGTGGCTTTTGAACAGAATAAAGTCAAGTACATTGCTTTAAGAAGAATAAGCAGTTCTGTCTTAGCATCAACCTTAATAACTCAGAGGGGACTAGAATCAAAGTAGCAGATGCAGCAGAAAATCCTGAAGCTGGATCATAACTTCTCTTGACTTTTGTCAGTCCATCCACGATTTGAGTGCCGGGGGTGAAGCAGAAGGAAAGATAATAGGAATTGAGGGCTCTGGGGCATCAGCCTGACTGGACAGTGGTATTGAAATCAGGGAGGAAGGCTCATAGATGTGTTTTTTATAAACCTCCCCTACCATCTGTTTCCAGAGAGGCAGCCCAGCGAACCTCTCAGGTTTGTGCCATTAGTGTACACAAATATTTTCTTTTAACAAACCAGTGGTTTGCGCTGGTGATTTGAAAGGCTCTAGGGTGAGGTAAATTGAACAAACTTCACTAGGATATTGACAGGCTCACTTAGCTGGAATGGTAGGGATACTTTGTAACCTTTCTGTTTAAAAAACAAGGACAAAAAAAATAAAAAGTTTGTGCGTGTGTGTGTGTGTGTGTTTTAGGGAAGCGGGAGTTGTTGGCAAGAAACTGACTTGACACCTGTAAAATCTGGATCCAAATGATCACCTTTAGTCCACATTTCTCTGCTCTTTGGCTCTCATCGGGAACAGTGTCGGCTCCAGGAGTGAGGGAAAGGGGTGAGTGGGGTGGGGAGGTGATGGTGCATTCCTGTAGTCTCAGCCACTCTGGAGTCTGGGGCAGGAAGGTTGCTAGTCTGAGCCAGGCTGGACAATTTTGTGGGACCTGTCTCAAAGGAAAATTTAAAAACAGAGCTGTGTATGTAGCTCCATTTTAGGGGCCCTGGTCGAATCCCCAGTGTTGCTCAAATGAACTGGTTGTAGGATAGATGGAACAAGAAAACCTTACTCCTTTTATATACAAAGTACAGATGCATAAATACAATACATAAAAGGATCGGCATTACATTTGTAGTACTAAACTTTCCTGAGAAGAGTTGGGGGGAAAAGGAAGTCTAAAAAGGTTCCTTTGGGGAACAATAATGAAAAAAGGTGGAGAAATACCTCTGTTAATTCTATTTAGGTAATGAAGAATGGATGACTTTGGAGTGGAAAGGAGAGAATGGAAAGGTTAGGTTAAAACAGCTTCTGTTTTCTTATGAACTAGAGTAGTCATCTCTGAAGTAAAGAGGCACAAGAGTCGAGATCTTGTGAGGGGAGAGAAACAGAACCCCTTTGGTGCCAATGGGAAGACAGTGAATAGAGCCCCTCCTCAGTGAGTGGATGTGGGTCTCTTTGTTAGGACAGTAATGAAGTTGGTGAAGTCTGCTTAATGTCCGTTAGGGCCTTCCACTTTTCTTGCTTCTCTCTTAATAAAAACTACATAGTTGTTGAATGGGAAATCCTACTTAAGCCAGTTTCAGGTAAAATGGATGATAAATTAATGTGTGAGTGTTTTCAGGGACACTTGCCTCTGAGCAGGGGCTGTCTCAGTGTCAAAGAGTAGCAGATGCTTAGGTCAGTGGTTGCCCACCCAGGGTGGAAGGGGTGTCCCCAGTGCACATGTACACAAAAGAGAATTGTCTCTGGACAAAACAGTGTCTCACCAGTACATGTGCTACTATTTTTAAAACATACAGAACTGCTCAATAAATACACGGTAAAACACTAAAAGTATTACTGGATGTGTAATTGTTCCTTGTCGTGATTTTTTTTCTCACATACTAAAATTACCACAACTTCTAAGTGACCTTCGTGTCCACAGTGAGGGAACCACCGTGCGAGATACAGTGAGGGACAACACTCTTGGCAGTGTGAGGAGGTCTCCACACCTAAACCTTGACACACAGTCGCAGCCAGGGTGGCTCTGCCCACGGCCCCGTCAGAGTGCCAGGAGTGGGAGGGGAAGTCCAGAACTGTGCCTAATGACTCTGTGGTCCCTGTTCTATTCAGGTCCCTTACACAAACATAGCTACAAAATATGTGTTAGAAACTTTTCAAGTAATATTCTCAGTGCTAGGCCATAATGCCTCCCTCTCTCTTTTGGTCCCATACTCTGTCTTCTTTGAGAATATGAGGAATTCTACCCAGTAAGCTTCCTTATGCCTTAAAAACCTAACAAAGTGATTTGTCAGAAGTATTGGAAAATGATTTGTTAGTACTTAAACCTCCATAATTTTTTAACTTTTGCTGTTCATTAGAGTATCATCACTAAAGATATAATTGGCATGAGCATTTCCAAATCTGTCCTCATCGGAGAGAAAACGGGATTTGCTTTAGCCTGTCCTACTCCACAGAGTACCTGACAGTCACTTCTGAGTTATTTCATGTAGCATAGCACTCATGGCATGGTATGTGTCATGTGTCTAGTAGCGTTTTTTTTTATATATTGATGTATGCATACCTTTCTTTAAATAATTTCGTATTGATTCAAGAAAGAAGATACTAAAAGCCTTCGTAGAGTTTGTTCTTTTTTCTATTAAGGCCACAGATAACAGTACTTCAAGCCATATTGCACTTATAACTAATTACCATTAATAGCAGGATGGTCAAATTAATTAGATTTTCTTTTACTATGATTAAAAAGAGGCTGAAAACCACTTAGATACTTATCTCTTCTGAATTTTACTGGAATTCAGTTTTTTTCCCATGGTGCTACAGATTGAATAAAACACAGCTTGATCTTTGATATAGGAAATTAAAAATCCTCATGACAATATTCCATTTAGATCTAGTTTTATGTTGAGGGATTTATTTGAGCTTTAGTGATTTTTTTCATTATTGATAATTCATTTCTATGGCTTTATTGAAATTCAAATGATACATAATAAACTGAATGTTTAAGGTGTGGTCTGGTTGAGTTTCCACACGTGTGTGCAGCCTTGAAACCATCTTCATGGTCAAGATGGTAAACGTGCCACCGCCCCCGAGTGTCCTTGTGCCACTTTGTCCCCTTCTTGCCCGCCCCATTTCCCTGTCCAGGGAATTGCCACTGGCCTGCTGGTTTGTCTTCTCACACGATAGACTCGGTGGTACTTTCCAGAATTTTACATAAGTGGAACCATTCAGTTTTATCATCTGGCAACACTGACACCCATCTCCTTTCAGCTCCAGTTCAGACATCATAAGAGACCTCCTGGAAGAAGAGGAAGCCTGGGAAGCGTCACACAGGTAAGTTCTCATAATCAAGAAATATGCAGGTGTTTTGACCCCAAAAGTGATGATTCCATGCAGCTGACTTTCAAACAAAGAATGTTTATACTTTCTGGTTTGAAAAAAGTAATAATCTACACATAAGATAAAGACTTCTAGTTCACTCTTTGTTTCTTTCCATTCTGCTTATGCAATCCAGGGCTGGGGATTTAATTCAGTGGTTTACCACCTGCCTTGCAAGCGCAAGAGCACAAGGACCCAAGTTTGAGCTCTAATACACACAAAAAAAAAAAAAAAAAAAAGGAATGGAATCCTATTGTAATAACTCTGTCTAAATTATTACTGAGGACAGTTTAATCATTTGGCCTAAGATACCGGCTCAAAGTCATTAGGAAACTTTAAATCCCTTCATTTATAAAGGAAATAGAAGCTATTATGTGGGAGTCCTTATCTTCCTAATACAAGACCTGTAGGTCTGCCTGTATTGATACGTGTACTGACCTCATTCTCTCTGTTTGAGGCTAATAGTTCCTTCCCCCTCGTTCCTACACTGTCATCTAGAACTCCATCCCTTCTCCCTTCTTTGTCTTCTGTAGGCAACCTGTGCTTCTCAGTGTGCCTGTCCTGCTGGATTCTCAGTATCTGTTTGTAGTCTTTGCAGCCACCATTGTAATTTGATAAATGGTGTCTACACTTGGACTTTTCATTTCCTTGTCTCCCATTTACCTTTTAGCATATTCAGCCAGTCCATCGTTTTGAACTTTGACGAGCCCACTGAAGACCTCCATGTTGCTAAAGAGAAAGTACAGGTTTTAGACCTCATCTTCCATGGCTTCTTAGCAGTATTTGTTACTACAGATCTGTTCACCTTCCTGAAAGTTCTCCCTTCCTTGGCTTTTGAGATACCTTGGTTTCCTTCTCACTATTCCAGTTGCTTCCTTTCTTCTTTCTTCACTGGTTTGTCCTCAGCAGTGGTGGCAAGTCTATGGCACTTTTTCTTTTAAGACAAAAATAAATGAATTAGTTGTTTTTTCGAAATTAAACCTTCAGTGTTCAGGTTTAATTGCAGTATTGGCACTTTGTGGTGAATAGGTGAGTTTGGGTTGGAGTTTCGGCACTTGTTTCTAAAACATTCACCATCACTGATTGAGAGGTTTCATTAGCAACATATTACTCTATATTAAGCATTGTTTCACAGTCTGCTTATGAAATTTCCTACAGCCTGTTCCTTAAGCTGTTATATCTATAAATATTGGTTCATCTAACTGTTTCAGGTTACTTTTTTTTTCTTTATGAGATGGGCAGGCAGATATGGGCATAAGGAGACACAGAAAGGTCCAGGAAAACCATGTTTCTCATACACACAGGTCCAAGGGACATGGCATACCACTCAGGGCCTCATGAGGAAGACTCCAGGCTGGCCAGGAGATAGGAGACAGCAGCAAGGAAAATATTAGATCAGAAACTTTACTAAGGTTTCTGCAGGAAAGTCAAGGAAGGACTGGGTAAACAGTTTAGGGCTGACTAATTTGAATAATTTTGGCAGATTCCAAGCTAGAAGGATAGCCCCTTGTTACCAGTACCTGGCCCTGGGATGATAATGTTGCTTTGGACTTTGGAGGGGCCAGAGAAGGTATGGCACTAGACTCCTTAGTTTGCATATCGGTGGCTTCTGGCTAGGCATTTGCTATAGCCTACAGTTGGCTAGCCTTTCCCCACCCCTCTAGGGAAGTCTGCACATAAAGAAAGGGTTTATAAGGTATCAGACATCATAATATGAAATCACACACACACACACACACACACACATCAAGCTACAAGATATACTTGCATTGAACAGAGTGAAGATAGGAAGAGCAATTGACCTGGTATATCAGTTCATTTTTCTTGCCCTGACTTCCCCTGCACTGATTGAGAAAAACCTTGAGAAGTGTGTGTAGAATGGGTTTTGTCTTCTCAGATCACTCCCTCTTGGACTGCTTGCTTTTTTGGACCTAGACACTGTGATGTAGTAAGTCCAGCCCAGAAATGAGAAGAAGCCACGGTATGTGTGGGGGATACAGAGGACCCAGCCATCACCTCTCACTGAGTTCCCAGCCGACATAGCTGGCTCCAGCCTGCTCATCATGTGAGTGAGCTATCTTGGAAGTGGATCCAGACTCAGTCTCTTCTGACCTGAGCTCTCTCCAGGTCCCAAAATCATGATCAAATTAATGATTGTGTTTTGTGACACTAAAGTGTGAGAATGGTTTGGGCAATAGATAATTGAAACAGACAATGAGCAGAAACAGTTTCTGTTTTTGTTTTTAATCACTGTGTAACAAACTGCCCTAAACCCTTATTGCATAAACCACAACCATTTCTCAGTCTAAGGCCTGGACCAATGCACTTAGCTTGTGGGCTGGCAGGGACTGTTAGCCGTGCTGTCTGGACCTCTTCCTCTCTCTCTGCAGTCCTAGAGCCTGTCCTTCTCCATGTGTCCTCTCAGTGATCTCTTTACGTGGTCTTTGTGCCGGATAGCTGGATTTCCTACATCGTGGAGGCTCAGGCTCCTGACTTATCTATCAGTTTGTTGTCCCTCAGCTCCCAATTCACATTCTTTGCCTGTTCTCTGAAAACTGAACCAAACTGTTTACATAGTTTTCCCTGCAAGCTTTCCTGATGTTACACTTTATCTGTGGGAGGCATTGAGGAAACCTTGCAAGAAGAACAGGCTTTGCTTCTCGGCCAGACTCTTGTAGCACTCACGGGTCTTCTAGTGCTGGCTCCTAGGTGCACAGCAGCTGGCAACCACTGTTCTACCTGTGGCAGTGGCCCTCAGTTAGCCAGGGTCATGCACTCTTCAGCCAGACCTGAGTCTTTCTGGCAGGGAGGAGGAGCTCTGCCATGAGTGCTCTGTTTGGGGCTGCAGAGGCACTAGTTATTCCTTTTTCCTTGCTGTGTTCTGTAGGATCCCTTTTCTTTCTTACTAGCCATACCCTTGTTATTAAAAGCCCTGTTATAGTAGCTGTTGGTATTAAAACTGTTCTTTCTAATTATTGTGACCCCAATTAGACCCAGACTGATAAATTTCCTAAGAGTACAAATATGAAGGCCCTTGGCCCTTTTCTGCGGGGAGGGGTACTAGGCATTAAACCCAGGACCTCTATTCTGAGTTACATCCTCAGCCCTGTTTTTGTGTTTTTATTTTAAGACAAGCTCCCACTAAGTTGCCCAGGCTGGGCTTAGATTTGCAATCATCATGCCTCAGCCTTTCAGAGTACTTGACATTGCTATACCTATTCTCGGGCCTTATTAAGACTTTATCCAAAATGAGTATCACATCACCTCTGTCATACTCCATTGAGTCACAGAATAAGTCCCAAATCCTAGGCAGGAACTGTGATTCAGTTTGGGGCACCACTGTACCAGGCTCACTCAGCACCACAGCCACCACCCGGTCTAGATGAGGCACAGTTCCAGGACTTCAGGAATCTCCTGCATGCCTCCTCCAAGTTAGAATTTACCCAAGATAAAGAGTCACTGTTGTGACCTACACCATTACAGGTTAGTCTGGCCTCGTTGTAAACCTCACAAATGGAGTCATGATATATACTCTTTGATGTCCTTCTTTAGCATAGCACTATGTGCCTTTTTCTATGGTTACACCTAATACTATCAGGTTAGTCTTCACTGCTGTGTCTGTAGCAGTTCTTCTCTTAGTGTGGTCTTCCAGCCTCCTGAATAAGAAGCTCTGAGGATCAGGCCTAGTCGTCTGTGACAAACCTTCAAGTGATTCTGCTACATGCTTAAGTTTGGCAACCATGGTCTACAGCAGTGGTGGCGAACCTATAGCACATGTGCCACAACAGGCTGTTTGTGTCATTGAAAACTCTAAAACTTTGCCACCACTGGTCTCTACTACTCCACTGTATGAATTAATGACTATTTATCACTTCTGTCATTGCTAGATACATACATCTATTTGGAGTTTGAGGCTATTATGAATAAGACTGCAAAAAACATAATAGTAAATATCCTCCAGTGTGTGTTCATTTTTATTGAGTGTATTCCTGGGAGTGATACTGCTGGACCAAGGGTATGTATATATCCAGCTTAAATTGTGACTGCTACACATGTTTCCAAAGTGGTCATGTTAATTTAAACCCCCATCAGCAATGGTAGTTCCAGCTGTATCTTATCCTCATCAGCCTTTGGTGTTCTTAGTCTTTTATTTTAGCCATTCTAGTGGGTGTCTATTGCTATCTGACTACACTGAATATATTTTCTCCACTTTATTGTTTCTAGTAGGTCTTTATAAGTCTTTATTGCATGTATGTATTATAAATATCTGTAGGAATTGCCATTTTACCCTTCTGATAGCGTGTTTTGAAAAGAAATTCTTATATGTAGTTTAGCACTTTTCCTTTAAGGATAATATTTTTGTGTTGTGTGAGAAATTTTCTCTACCTTGAGTTCTGAAAGGCATTTTCCTATGTTGTTTTCTCTCTTTTGTATTGGTGTTTTTCATCTCTTAATATGGCATATGTACCCATTCATTTGGGTTCTTAAAGTGCTTTTCTAACATATTTTGTGATTTTTATATACATCCTTTGTTAGATTTCTGGATATTTGATATCTTTTTATGCCTGAAAATACTTATTTACTTAGTTTCTAAATACTTGATAGTTTATAAAACTAAGTTTGTGCATTGACCCTGTATTTGGTACTTTTGATAAATTTACTTAATAATTCTAATAGTTTATAGATTTCTTTATGTGTTCTGCAAATGTAGAGGTGTCCCATCCATGTAATGTATTCTATACCTTCTTTCCTGCTTAATTATACTAGTTTAGGACCACTACTCAGAAGTGAAGGGATTCTTTTCTTATTTCTAGCCTTAGTGAGAAAATGATAAATGTTTTATCCAATTTTTAACATAAATTGTGTTCAGTTTTATCAAAAAAAATTATGTATCTAGTGAGATAAACTCGTGATGTTTTGTTTTGTGGTAATTTTAAATAAGTGAGATTGGCTTCCTGAAATAAACCTAATAGTAATAGTGAATTTTTAAAATATGTTACTAGACTTGAGTCTTAATATTTTATTAAAGATTTTTGTTCGCATTGCACAATTGACTTACAACTTTGCTTCCATGCACTGTGCTTGTCACATTTTAGCCCTTACTCAAGATGGTGCATTGGTTTCTTGGATGGTCTTTGTGCCCCATACAGAGGATTGAAAGTATTCTGCAAGGAAACAACCAAAACCATGTTTAGGAAAAAATCAGAACACCCAGCTGTTTAGTATGGGCCCTATTCTGACCGGGCTGTAGATAGCATGAGCCGGGGGAGTCCACTTACCACCATGTTTTTCCTATACTGACCAAGTAGGGGAGGAGATTGTTAAACCATTTTAAGTATAAAAAAAGAACTAAAGGCACCTATCTATTTAAAAAAAAAGAACTAGAGGAAAACATGAGAACTGTGCATTATCTAATACAGGATATAGAAGTGATTAGAAGAACCAAATAGAAATTCTGGGGTTGAAAGGCATACTAACAGCATGAAAAATTCACCAAGGGGCTCAACAGTAGATTTGAGCAGTGGAAGAAAAGATCGGTGAAGCTGAAGAGAGATCAGCTGAGATTACCCACTCTGAGGAACAGAAAGAAGGGTAAAGGATAATTATCCCCCAAGCCCTGTGGGACACCACCAAATGCATCAACATGTGCATAATGGAGACCTAAGGAGGAGAGAGAGCAGAAAGAATGACAGTAAATAGTGGTGAAATTTCCCCAAATTTGATGAAAGACACTACACATCTCAGAAGCTCAACACACTCCAAGTAGTATAAATACAAAGACAGCCATATCTAGACGCATCATAATCAAACTGTCAGAAGTCAAAGACAGAAAAAAAATCATAAGTAAAAACAATTCATTACTTAAAGCAGATCGGGTGTTAGAAATCATGGAGGCCAAAGGCAGTAAACTGACATATTCCCAGTGCTAAAAAAAGAGACTGTCAGCCAAGAATACTATAATAAATGTGCCCTTTAGAGATGAAGGTGAAATGTAGATGTTCCAAGAGAAACAAAATCAGGGAGAATTGATCATTAGGGATCTGTCTTATATAAAATACTAAAAAGAATCTTTCAGACTGAAATGAAAAGACCCTGGACCGCAACATGAATGCACATGAAAAAATAAATACTGCCAGTAAAGGTAACGACATAGGTAAATATAAAACAGTGTAGATATATTTTGGGTTGTAACTTTTTTCTTCTGTTTTAAAAGACAGTTTCATAAGGCCATAGTTATAGTCTGTATTGTTGAACAATGTGTAAAGATAAAATTTGTGTGACAGTAATAGCACAAAGTATGGGGGAGGGTACAGAGCTAGGGTATACAGGAACAAGTTTTTGTATACTATTGACATCACATTGGCATTTATCTGGACTAGATATTGTTGTAAACTAATATGCTAATTGCAGTCCGCAGGGCAACCATTGAGAAATTTTAAGATAGCGTAACAAAATGACACCATAAAAAATGTCTGTGATGGAGTAATAAAGGAACAACAAAGACATTAGATATAGACTAGCACATCTATACTGGTATCAGACAAAATAGACTTTAAGATAAATATTGTTTGAAAAGATGCATCTTACAGTGCTTAAAAATATCAATCCATCAAGAAGATAAATGAAGCCAGGCGTGGTGTTGCATGCCTGTAATCCCAGCACTCGGGAGGCTGAAGCAGGAGGATCACTTTGAGTTCGAGACCAGCCTGTAACTACGTAGTGAGGTCAGTCTCAACTACATAGTGAGACCCTGTCTCAAAAAAACCAAAAAAAAAGAAGAAGAAGATAAATGATTAGAAACCTATACACAGCCAGGTGTGGTTGTACACACCTATAATGGCAGCACTCTGGGATGCTGAGGCAGGAGAATCACAAATTCAAGCCCAGCCCGGCAACTTTACAAGACCCTGTCTAAAAATAAAACAAAAAGCATGTATTCACTGAACAGTAGGCCCAGTGTACATGCCCCAAGAATGAAGGGAAGGAATATTACAGAGCAACCAGGGACATAACTCAACCAACAAACTCCTGGGATGGGCCCAGACTTCCTCTATGGGTGAGGCTAGCATGTTAAAATGGGCCTCCAGCCAGACGGTACTGGTACTCACCTTGGCCTTCTGCCTTGCCTGCCCTTGGGAATTGCTCCTGCTCTGCAGGTTTGGGGCATGCTCTGCTGGTGTCCAGAACCAAATTCAGTGCTTGCTACCATGTAGAACAATACCAGGGGTCAATACCGGGGGTCTTGCGCAGATTTTTTTTTTTTTGCTCTTTCCTGTTTTAAGTGTTTTTCAAAGAATACATTTTATTTTATTTTATGTATATATGCATTTATTTGTTTTGGTGTTTTGAGACAAGGTCTCACTGTGTAGTCCAGCCTAGCCTTGAACTCACAGCACTTCTGCCTCAGCCTCTGGAGTGCTAGGATTATAAGATTACACCACCACGCCTTGCTAAAGAACACTTTTAAAGTTTGATAAAATTTATCAATTTTTAAAACATTATGTGAGCTTTTTTTTTGTGGTGGGGGATCCTGCCTAGGAAATCTTAGCCTAAACCAGTATTACAAAGATATTTCTCTTAGGTGCCAGAGCTTTTAATTTTTGCATTAAAGTCTATAACATATTTCATGTAAGTTTTTTAAATGTTAGAAGTATGAATTTTGGTTTGGTTTTTCTTTTTTGCATCAGGAACTCTGGCTGTTGCACACTGTATCCTGAAGGGACTGTCCTATCTCCCTGTAATAACATTGGTGCTTATTTTGAAAGTCAGTGGAGTATGTGCGTGTGAGTCCCTGTTCTGCTGCGTTGATCAGTCTGTCTTCATGAATGATGCACACTGTTGTTTCTGCAGCTTCATAGGAAGTCCTGAAGTCAGGCAGTGTGAGGCCTCTCCCTTGGCTTTGGACATTGTAACAGTTTACATTTGGGTTCACTTTTTGTGCTGCATAATTTATGGCTTTTAGCAAGTTGTAAAGCACATACAGCCCCCACTTTAGTGTCATACGGAAGAACAGTGTCAGCCCTAAAAACCATCTCTACTCTGCCTGGTCAACATTCCTTTTCCCCACACCCCAGCAACTCTTTCCTGCTCCTCCCCCAGAGGTGGAAGTTGTAGTTTCTGTCATTTCCCGGCAGCAGTGGCCTACTGTCTGTGCCCCTACGAAGTGTCTCCTGTCCTTCCGCCTTAGACAGACTGCATCTGCCGCTCTGAGGCAGTACATCTTCACTTGCACCCTGGGCTGTGAGTTCAGCTCTTCCCTCAGTGATTAAAAGCTTTTGCTTCTCAGAAGTGTCTGGGAGGCAGGCAGTACTAATTGGCCAAGCACATGATACCCTGGGTTCCACCCCAGCGACTGAAAGGAAAGAGAAAGAATTCATAAGAATTTCAGCTGATTTCGTACCTGGTTAGAGCAACGCCCATCTCTCTCCAGCGCTCTGCTTACAGTGAGAGAGGCTGCGTGGCCGTCTCTCTGGAGGGTTCGTGAGTACTGTTTTCTCGGTTGCCTTACAGTCTCAGCTTTCTGACAGGATCAGTAAGAGATATGGTTAGACTGGCTTTTTCTTGTTAGGATAGAAGAAGCTTTTTTCCCAGATTTTTACATATTAAGATATTTAACACAAGCATAAAACTACTAGATTTTGATTCAGAAAAGGTTTTATTCCTGATTTTCACTTTCTGTGCTCTTTGAGAATTCACTATTTCCTAGTTACAAAGGGATAGTAGTAATAATTACAGTATGTCACTGGGAGGCAGTTTGGGGGTTTCAGTGAAGTAATGCATGTGAAAGTATTTGTAAGATAGATATAACGATGGAACAATGATCATTGCTTTCTAAGCTGTCATTTCTTTCTGTTTTTAGAAATGATCTTCAAGACATCGAAACAAGCCCAAGACAGAATCGCCGCACGAGAGCAGCTGAAAGTGCTGAGATTGAACCAAGAAATAAACGTAATAGGAATTAGGGGCCTTTGCCAACTCTTTTAATGCCATGATCAAAATGTGGTAGCTTTGATTGCTGAATGTAGATTTCATATTTATAAATGACCGAGGAAAGATGCGAATTTCTATATGTTATGGTTAACTAGTTTTCATTCTTTCCCATATTTCTGAAAAAGGAAAAGGTGATAAAACATTATCACGTGGTCAGTTGCCTCCTATCTCTAAACCATTATCATCTGCTTGTTCACCAGCTTCCCTGAGTGGGCAAACTGTTTTGCAGAGGGATTTGTTTGGTTTGCACTTTTAGGGTATCTGCGAACCATTCTCGTTTTTCACTATGGAAAAACCAGCTTTAGAAGAGGATCCTTTTCCTCCTCTCCACCATAACAAGTGGTTGAATTGGAGATGTCTGTGTCTGCTTCACTTAGTCGTGGGCATGTGTGAGTGCCTGTCACCACAGTTCTGTGGTACTATCACCCGGGGTAGGGGCGGTGTTTATTAGACTTGGGTTTCACGTGTCCCTGGAAGTAGGGTTCCCATTTAAAGTCACAACGTTAGTATTATAAATTTTTTAAGTTACAAGTTAGTATTATAATTTTTAAAGGTACAAAGTTATATTACAGTCTTAAAAGTTACGTTAGTAATATAATTTTTTTAAAGTCACAATAACTTTTAAACAGACATTTTTTTCTGAAATGATACTTTAAAATGACTACTTTTAGTATTTTTTAACTTGAGCTAGTGAAATTTCTTAACAGAATGAATCCCAGCTACTGAAATATGCAATAAATGGATTTGTAAATGAACAGACTGACTCAGGTCAAATTAAAACAATGTCCTCAAAATGGTGCCCTGTGCACAATGGAGTAAAGGCTATATAAACCGCTATCATCATGCCGGTCAGATAGTGTCATCTGTGTGCAGAATGTCTTCCTGTTCCCAGTGCTTTGACATTTCAGAGCCAGACCATGCCTCTGTCACTTCTCTGCCAGCCACGACCCAAATACATCTGCTTTCAAATAACAGATAACAAATGAAGCAAAGTTAAAACACAAATTCATGAAAGTGCTGGGGACAGGATTTGTGATTTCACCTTTCCAGAGAATGTCTCTGTTGACATCACCCTCTGGGTGTGTGTTGAAGTCTTGATTGTGGAATATCATTATGGTAACTGTTTGGCGTCCTGGCACTGAAATCCGCTGTCTGTCTTCTTCTTCATGAGTGCCCTGAGTTTCACGTAGTAAGAATTTGTCCTAGTCATTGTAGCTGCTTCAAGTCTAGTAGCTAAGTAGGCTGACAGCAGCACACTTGCGAGTCTTAGCAGGTCTGCAGTGAGCTGAGTGAGCAGTATCAGAGAGAAAGGTTAAGGCTGGTGTGATGTTAACAACACTTGAGTTGCAGAATCCATGCTGCCATGAAAACTGCTTGTTTCATTAAACATTACCCAGTCCACTGTAAATTAATCTGGAAGTAATTATTATTTTATTTCCGCAAAAGGAGTTTCCAAGGGCTTGGTAAGACCGAGGATGGGGAACCAGGCACATGCATTCACTCCGTAAATATTTGGTAATCTACCTAGTTATGTATCAGTTGCTGTGCTAAGCCCTGGGGACTACACAGGTAACTAAAGACACTCAGTGGGACGGGCAGGAAAGATTCGTACCTAAGGGGACATTTGAACAATGTGTAGAGATTTTGGGGTGTCAAAACTGATGGAGGTGCAAAGGGTGGTAGAGGCCAGATGCACTGCCAGGTGTTAGAACGCACAGTGAGCTCCTCTGTGAGTTTGCTGGGGCCGCATGACAGCGTTCCACAGACAGGTGCTCCTGGCTCAAAGTGCCGGAGGCTGAAAAGTCTTCAGGTTAGTAGATGTCTCCCAAGGCCTCCTAACCTGGCTTGCAGACAGTTGTCATCCCTCTGTGTCCAAGCCTGGTCTCATGTATCTGTCCCCTTATCTCTTCTGACAAGGAACAAATTGGGCGGCACCTGCTGTGTGACTTCATTTTACTTCAGTTACCTCTTCCAAGACCCTGTCTCTAAATATACCCACAAGGTGACGTCCTGGGAGTTCGGACTCCCAACATATATTATTTTGAAGAGGGCACAAATCAGCCCCTAATATCCCACAATAACGAATTAAACATTTCAAATGTCAGTGGTAATAAGATTGAGAAAAGAACTCCAAAGTTTATCCAAAAAATAGGGCCTGATGGGCATTTATTGAGCTCTATGTGTTAGCACTTAGTATATGTTTGCTATTCATACTTTGAAAATAAAGTATTTTACATCAGTTTAACAAAGACTAAGGAATTTAGGGTGTTAGATTCAGAATTAAAACTGATAGGCTTTTAGTGAAAAATTGAACCAACCAAACTCTGCCGGGCATGGTGGCACACGCCTGTAATCCCAGCACTCGGGAGGCTGAGGCAGGACGATCGCTGTGAGTTCGAGACCAGCTTGGGCTACCTAGTGAGGTCCAGGTCAGTCTCAACTACATAGTGTTCCATCGTTATATCTATCTTACAAATACGTTCACATGCATTACTTCACTGAAACCCCCAAACTACCTCCCAGTGACATATCTGTAATTATTATTATTATTATTATCCCTTTGTAACTAGGAAATAGTGAATTCTCAAAGATCACAGAAAGTGAAAATCAGGAATAAAACTATTATACTATACTATATTGGTTCTTCCTACCAGAGAACAAGGGATGTCTTTCCTTTTTCTGATATACACTTTGATCCCGTCAATCTCTTTTTTTCAGAGTGCTGTAGTTTTCAGAGTAGAGATCTTTTACTTTTTCATTAGATTGATCCTTAGGTATTTAATTTTTTTTTTTTTTAGATGCTATTATGAAAGGAGTTGTTTCTCCAGTTCCTCTCTCAGTGAGTGTTTTTTTTGTGTACAGGAAGACTATTTTTTTTTTTTTTTTTTTTTTTTTTTTTTTTTTTTTTTTTTGTACTTGGAATAGAACTCAGGACCTTGGGCTTTCCAGGCAGGGGCAGAACCACTAAGCTAAATCCCTGGCAAGGCTATTGATTTAGAGTGTTGACCTTGTATTCAGCTACTCTACTGAATTTGATTATTGAGTCTAGAAGACTTTTGGTGGAGTTCATGGGGTCTTCTATGTAGAGTATCATGTCATCTGAAAATAATGACAATTTAACTTCTTCATTTCCTGTCTTTATTCTTTTTCTTTCTTTCTCTTGTCTAATTGTTGTGGCTAATGTTTCCAGAACTACATTGAATATGACTGGTGATAATGGATATCCTTTTCTTGTTCCTGATTTTAGCATGAAAGGTTTCAGATTTTGACCATTAAGTATGATGGTGGCTGTTGGTTTGTGATAGATGGCTTTTATCGGGTTGAAATAGAGACCATCTATTCCAATTTTCTGTAGGGTTTTTATCACGAATCAGTGTTGGATTTTTGTCAAATGCTTTTTCTGCATCTATTGAGATGATCATACGGTTTTTGTCCTTGTCTCTGTTAATATAGTGCATTTACACTTATTGTTTTGCATATCTTGAACCATGCCTGTATTCCTTGGATAAATCCTCTTTGGTCATGATATATGATCATCTTGATGATCTTCTGCATTCTGTTTGCCAGTATCTTATTGAGGATTTTTGCATCTATGTTTATTAGACAGATTAGCCTATGGTTATCTTTTTTGGTTGGATCTTTCTCTGCTTTTGGGATCAAGGTGATTGCTTTTAGGAATAAATTTGGGAGTATTATTTCCTTTTTAATTTCATTGAAGAATTTAAATAGTAGTGGAAGTAGTTCTCTAAATGTCTTGTAGAATTCAGCAGTGAAGTCATCAGGACCAGGGCTTTTCTTTGTTGGTAAGTTTTTAATTATCAATTTCATTGATTGATATTGGATTGTTTAAAATTTTTTTTTTAGTCTTCGTTCAACTTTGGAATCCATTTGTATCTAGAAATCTGTTTATTTCTTCCTGATTTTCCATTTCACTAGAGTACAGAGTCTCAAAGATAGGTATTGATGATCCTCTGGAGTTTTGTTGGGTCCGTTGTAATTTTACCCTTTTCATTCCTAATTGCATGAATTTGGGCCTTTTCTTTCCTTTTCTGGATAAGGTTGGCTAAGGGTTTGTCAATTTTGTTTATTATTTTGAAGAAGCAGCTCTTTGCTTCACTCATTTTTTTGTATCATTCTCTTAGTCTCCGTTGCATTGATTTCTGCTCTGACCTTTGTAATTTCCTCTCTAACACAAGCTTTGGGTTTGTCTTGCTCTCTTTTTCTAGAAGCTTGAGGTTCAGCATTAGGTTATTTATTTAAGCTTGTCTGTTTTCCTAATATGAGTATTCACTGCTGTGAATTTTCCTTGAAATATTGCTTTCATTGTGTCCCGTAAATTCTGGCATGTTGTATTGGCACTGTCATTTAATTGTGTAAGCTATTTCATTTCTTCTTTAATTTCCTTTGTGACCCATTGGTTGTTCAGGAGTGTGTTGTTCAATTTCCATTTGTTTATGAAGTTCTTGTGGTTTCTTTTGCTATTGGTTTTCAGTTTCATTACACTGTGATCTGATAATATACAAGGGATAACTTCAATTCCTTTGCATTTACTTAAACATGTTCTATGAGCTAGTATGTGGTTTATTTTAGAGAATGACCCCTGTGCAATTAAGAAGAAAGTGTATTCTGATTTGTGGGGTAGAACACTGTAGGCAGCTACTAAAGCCATTTCTTCAAGAGTTTGGTTGAGTTCTAGTATTTCATTGTTGATTTTTTTGTCCTGTTCTATTTGTGACAATGGTGTATTGAGATCCCCCACTACTGTTGTATTAGTGCAAGTTGATTGTTATGTCCATTAACATTTGCTTTCTGTAGTTGGATGCACTAATATTTAGTGCATATATATAAATGATTGTCGTCTCTTCCTGTTAAATTGTTCCTTTTACAAGGATGTATTGACCTTCTCCATCTCTCTTAATTAGTCTTGGTTTGAAAACCACTTTATCAAAATAGGATAGCTACCCCTGCTTTTTTCCAGGTTTTTATTGCATGGAATATTGTTTTCCACCCTTTTACTTTCAGCCTGTGAATTTCATTTTGAATTAAGTGTTTCTTGTATGTTTTAGTGCATATATATAAATGATTGTCGTCTCTTCCTGTTAAATTGTTCCTTTTACAAGGATGTATTGACCTTCTCCATCTCTCTTAATTAGTCTTGGTTTGAAAACCACTTTATCAAAATAGGATAGCTACCCCTGCTTTTTTCCAGGTTTTTATTGCATGGAATATTGTTTTCCACCCTTTTACTTTCAGCCTGTGAATTTCATTTTGAATTAAGTGTGTTTCTTGTATGCAGCATATTGTTGGATCTTGCTTCTTGATCCATTCTGCCAGTCTATTTCTTTTGATTGGTGAATTGAGACTGTTAACATTGATGCTTATAACTGATATGTATTGACTTATCCTTGTCATGATCTTTTCCTGTTGTTGGAGTCACACAAACCACCACCCACCTGCTGCTGCATTTAATTTCTTGTCTTGCCTGGTGGGGCCTCATGGAGTTGTGATCCTCCTTGTCTTTTCCGAGGATATTGTTTAGAATTTTTTGGAGTGCTGGTTTGGTATTCATGAAGTTCCTCACATGTTCTTTGTGGTAGACGTATCTTATTTCTCCATCTGTTTTAAAAGATAGCTTTGTAGGATACATCAATCTGGGTTGAAGGGTTTCAGAGGGCTTGAAATATTTCACTCCAGGCTGTCCTTGACTTGAGGGTTTGTGTTAAGAAGTCTACTATGACTGTAATAGTCTTTCTTTTGTATGTGATTTGTTTCTTTTATCTAACTGCTTTTAACATGTTTTTCTCATGTTGGATTTCTAGAATTTTGACTATTATATGCCTAGGTGTAGGGTTTGTTTGTTTGTTTATTTGTTTTCCTTAGCTAATTGGAGTTCTATAAATCTTACACCTACCCTGAAACCTGTTTTCCAGCTCTGACATTCTACATTCCAGCTGAAATGCTCAAATCACTGAAGAGGAAGCAGAGGTGCAGGGAAGGAAAGTAAGCTATACCTGGAAGACTAGTGACTTGGAACTTTACGTGTAGAAGTGCCCTGTTCAGTCCTCTTTTCTTCTCTAGCTATGTTTTCTCCTGTGCTGATTTCACCCAGTCACTTGGCTTTGAATTCTCTCTCTTAATTAATGATTCTCAAAATTATTGAGTATTAGATTGGCTTACTTGACATGTCCCATAACTAAGGAATTAATGAGTAATGTGTCCAAAGTTAAAATGTCTGGTCTTGTGTATAATAAAATCCTGGCCTTGAACTTGCTTCATAGTTAAGTGTTCTCCCTAACCCATCTGGATGTTGATATAGTGTGGCTTCTTGCACTGGGGAGATAGGGGAGGTGGGGTCCTTGTGGACTTCTTTCCCTGACCTGCTTTATTCTTTCACTTATCCTCCAGCATGGCTTTGGTTCAAGGGGAGAAGGGGAGGAGAAGTGAGGAAGGAAACTGCCATTGAGTGCTATCATCAGAGGGTTGACTGGTAGAACCCAGCAGGTAGTTCAGGTTGGCCCTCTGGGATCTTTGGAGGCCCCACTGGGAGGCCCACACAGGGTTTGTAACTCATGCAGGCTTGCTTCTCTGGGCAGCTGTTCTTATCTCGTTTTGGTTGTCTCTAGTGCATTCCATACAGGCTCTGTTGGGATCCCACTGTTTCTCTGTCTTGTAACCTATGCACATCAGGTACACTTGCAGCCCTCATTCTTTTTCTGCCCTCACAAACTCTGGAATGCAGGTCAGTCCCAACATAGCTATTTTTCTTTGTTCTGATGCCAGTAGTCAGCCAGCCAATTTGTCTCTTGCCCTCTAGATCCCCGTTGCCGAACAAGAGTTTTCTGCAGTGGTAGAAATGTTCTCCATTTCTGGTGTTCAGTATGGCAGCCTTTGGAATTACAGTTGAGGAACTGGATTTTCATTGTATTTCATCTCATTTTCACTAATTAAACATGCATGTAGATATCAGTGTCAGTACTCAATCTAGATCTAGAAGAGCTTTAGATTTTCAGACTGGTGGGCTGGACATCTGTCTGTCCTGCTCCCTAACTGCAGGCAATGTATTTCAAGCTTGGAGTGCTCTACTGCTGTCCTTCCGTCATTGGAGTGAAGGGGAAACACCCACACCTTCTCTTTGGAAAGAAAGGAATATGAAGCTCTCAATAAAGTTCACTCAAAATAAATCCCAGCTGTTCCTCAAGACTTTAAACTGTCCTGGCCACTGAAGAATGCATCGTGCAGCCAGTTTTTATCGTTGTTGCTAATTTGGGTGTTTTGATTCAAATCTCTCTTTGGCACTTGATACTGCCTTTCCTCAACTAGGACATTTTAATATACTGTTATACTTAGAACTTGCTTTTTATTCTATGAATTTGACTCCTTTGGATGCTTTAAGAGCATTGATTCAGTTTGTCTTTTTGTGACTGATTTACTTCACTTAACTTGATCTCCTCGAGGTTCATCTGCAGGGTTACATGTAATGGGATTTCCTTTTTTTTTTTTTTCCCCTAACATGGAATAATCTTCCATTGTGTGTAAATCCCATAGATGGACATTTGAGAGGTTTTTTGGGGGGTTGTTTGTTTTTCTTTTGCCTCTTGGCTATTGTGAACAATCTCAGTGAACATCTCTGAACAAATATCACTCCAAGCTCCTGCTTTCAGAAATGAGACTGCTAATCGTCTATTTTTAGTTTTTTGAGAGCCCTTCATACTGCCATCCATAGCAGCTACAGTATTCTGTCATCCTATCATTCATGCACTTGGGCTCCTGTCTCTAAACCTTCACCAGTGTTTGCTGTTTTCTGTCCCTTTTGTGGTGGTCATCCCAGTGAGTCTAAGGTGACATTTCCTTGTGGTTTTGATTTGCATTTCTTTAAGATTAGTGATGTTAAGCATCCTTCAGTATACTTCTTGACCATTTGTATATTTTCTTTGGAAACAGATCTTCTCAAGCCCTCTGTCCATTTTAAAATGAGATTATTTGTGGTTGCTCTAGAACTCAGCTCTGATCTCCTGTCTTTCCCACCACATCCTGCCCTATGAGATACAGTGGTACACTCTTCCCTTTTTACCCTGCATGTGGCTCCTCAGCTCCTCCCCTATTACCACACTAACTTGCACCACCATCCTCTGTGTGAGGTCCCCACTCTGCTTGGTTTTTCCCACAGCAGCCACCTCATACTGTGGCGTGTATGCCCTGGGGTCCATCTCCTCTCTGGCCTCTGCCTCTTATCCTCCCACTGCTTGCTAGATGGCAGCTGCTCAGACCTCATCACAGTTACTGCACATAGCGGGCTCATTCCACTTCGGGACCTATCTTCCCTATGTATGTTGAGTTCTCTGCTCCTGAGTTTCATGGGGTTCTCTGCTCATCAGTTCTAGAGCTACCCCGACATCCCCTCTCTTGGAAGCCTTCCTACATCTCTAGACTCTGTTTCCTTTCCTTCATAGTATACACTGTCCAGAGTTACTTGCTTGCCTACTTTTTATTGTTTTCCTTCCCTTACCAGAATGGAAGCCCTGTGGCAGCAGGAGCTCTGTCAGGTTTACTACTTTAGTGCCTGGTAGGCCTTGAATACTGTCTAGTACATGACAGATTTCAAGAACTATGTGTTGAAAGACAAGAAAAACAAAAATCTGTTTGTTGACTGACTGTCTTCTTACTGGAGCGTGAGGTACACGAACCTGAGGACTTTTCCTGTGTGATCCTCACTTCTGTGTTCTCAGTGCTCTGAACAGCACTTGAGCATAGTTTGCGGCAGTAAACCCATAAGGAATGAGGTCTTGCTGAAGAAGCAAGATTTTGAGTCAGGACCCATTGGATCACTTTCTTCCTTCCCTTTCTCTGTCTTCTGTTCTGTCCACTGTTCAGCTGTTCCAGACATGCTTGATCCAACTGGATGAAAATAGCATCAATTATATTACTTATGTTAACTGCTTCCTGCTTATCCAAATCCTCATGGATCAAAGGAGGTGTGTCTGTCTGTCTTCGCTTATATGATCATCTTTATTGTAAGTACACTGTTGCATTTCTTTATAAAGTGTATCACTTTTCTAGCATTTATACCCACTCTCAACTAAAAAGGATTCTAATCACCATCAATGAGGACCTAAACTATTAAAACTATATGTTACTTTTTTACTTAATACTTAGCCTGTAGTTTTATTTCTTTGCACCTAAACTTAATTTTGCTTTGAACGTTTGGGTTAATTTGCATATTAGATGCACAAATCTTCATTTGAAGATGACCAAGAAACTCCTAATGCTAAAAGGGATTACCTCATCTTCCCGAATGCCTTCCAGGATTTTGCTAATAGCTTTCCTTTTTGTTTAACAGATTATCTTGCAGCCTCTGTGTCATACTGAAATGCTCTGCACTGACATCCCTTTCTCTGAAGGCTTTGTGACAAGAATAGCAGCGATTATGTATACAGAATTCTCTTATGAGCATATCGATTAACTCTCATCAGGGGACAGACAAGGGATTTGTCTGAAGGATTAGGACAATTGTGGTCATGGAGGGGAAAAAAAAAGAGGCCTGAGATGATATTTTTGTTCTCTTGATCTTAAATTCAAGATGACATGAAATATGGGAGCTTGAAATCAACCTTACAGCCAACCTCGTCCTGTGTCATTATTTTTTAGTTGAGGTTGCTTAGTGGTCAGAGGAAAAGTGGCCACACAGTTGAAATGTAGAGTCAGAATGAAAACTGATGATCCCTTTGGACAAGAAAAGGGCAGGTTACCAAGGAACTGTTAACGTCTAGTGGTTTAGGGTGGACTCCAGTCCTCAACTTCCCATGTATGTTTTTTATCTGTAAGATGTGGCCACTCATTCCTGCCTTGCTACCTGCTAGAGAAAAGTCCAGATGATTTATCATCAGATCATTTTATTAAGCATCTAATTGCATGTGGAATAGTGCTAGCCTTTTACATAAGAGTGACATCATAATAAGACTTTAATTTAATTTTTGAAATATTTATTTTAAGCAATGTGGTTTATTATTTATGAGGCATAAAAAAGTTTATAGTAAGAAGTTTCCCTGCCACTACCATTTTATATCTTGAGTTTAAGTACCACATTCAAGCTTTTCTTTCCAAATTATTATTCCATACGCACTGACTGAATCTGAAATGTAAGCTCTAAAGTAAGCAAAATAGGCATGGACATGTATCTGCATAATAGAAATACGGGATGGAGAATTCCCAGGCCATAACTTGGAAAGCTCTTTAGAAGACAGTAAGATGTGAAGGCATGACCTGTCACCTTCTCATCCTCTGGACATAATACTCAACACTCACAGTTCAAGGGAAGAAAGGTTTATTTTGACTGAAAGTTTTCAGTCCATGTTTGGCAGGCACGTGAGACACTGAAGCAGCGTGGTGGACAGGGCTGGCAGGAAGCAGAAGAGTAGATCTGGGGAGGAAGATGCACCCTTCCAGCCCATGCCCCCCATGACTGGACTGACCTGCCGACCTCCCAACAGCAAGTCAGCTACATGACCGTCATGATTCATTCACCTTCCGAAAGGCCTGTCTGTGAACATGTGAGGTCTTTGAGATCCATTCTCCATCCAAATCATAAGAAGGTGCTTAGCAATTTGGACAGCTTGGGATATCACTGCAGGGTGCCATCTTTCCTGGGAAGCTCTTCCAGAACAGAAACCTGGTGAGCTACAGAGGGCTCCCTGCAGAGCACAGCCTGGGTTGCAGGGCCCTAGCTCTGGGTTGTCTTTATAAATGCATGAGCAGAAGTATGACAGAATCAGTGCAGAAGTGATAAATAATTACTGAATGATGAGATTGTTAAGGGTCCTCATTTTGGAATGTTGAACTAGCAGGAGCTGGAAGAGTCCTTTAAGACCATCTAGTGACTGAATACTGTGTGTTCTCACATCTAATATCAGAACTATTGAACTTTGTCCTCAAACACTGTGTGGAATTGTATGTTTGGTGGGGGCGCCACTTTTAAGGGGGATGTAGGTGAAAAGGACCACTTCCACATGTGGAGCATAAATGAAGGAACCACATTTGTTAGGCTTAGGAGAAGGAAGAGAGGAAACTTCAGATAGGAGATATGCGGGGTACTTGTCTTGATGGCCTTAGGGTGAAGGAAATACCCTAAGTAGTTCAAGAGCATATACCCAGAGCCAGCCAGTAGAGGCTCCAGAGCTGTGGACTCAGAAAGCTTTCTGAGCTGCTCGGTCAGGAGCCAGCATCCCAGCAGTACCACAGTTTTGTCAGAGGCTGTGTGGCTACAGTGAGGAGATGAGATAAAGGGAGGGCTGTGGGACAAGCGTCCACTTCCAGAGGCTCGGAGGAGCTCGCAGATCACCATGGCCTCTGAGAGTGCGTGCTTAGTCTAATACAAATTGAATTTTGCCTTTAGTGTGAATTTGCTCTAGTAAGCTTTATTAAATTCGTATATTTGCATTCCCTTTTTTTTTACCCAACTACTTTTTTCACATTGGCAGAGGATAATTAGATACATGCTAATTATTGTCTTCGTCTTCTATTGCTGCTATGACAAATTACCACTACTTAGTGGCTTAAAATAACAGAAGTGTATAAGACTCTGTACAAGTCCAGTCTGAGTTCTGCTGGGCTAAAATAAAAGGTGACAGGATCGTGGCCCCTTCTGAGGGTCAAGGGGAATGATCTTCCCTCTTAGCTTCTGCAGGCTGCCTGCCTTCCTCTGCTCTTCCTATCTGCAAAGCCAGGCAGTCGGATAAGCCCTCCTTATTTCACCTTGCTCCCACTCTTCTGCCTCCCTCTTCCTCTTCAGCATCCTTGGGAGTGATTGTGTTGGGCCCTATTTTAAGCTCATCTTAATTCTATCTACAACCTTAATTCCTCTTTGCCATGGCCTGATGTAGTTCCCATCTCCGGGCACTGTGGTTACTACCTCAGTTGTACAGCAGATGTGCTGTCTGTCGGAGGTGGGCTTGGATTGTCTCCCTTATGTCTTGCCCTTGGCCGTGATCATTTGCAAGGCTGCTTCTGCCTAATATTCCTATGGCACTGTGTTGGGGCTTTTTTCTCATACTGGGGAGTGAGCCTAAGGCCTTTGCAATGAGCTACATTTCTCGCAACGCCCCCACCCCTCTAAAATTTTTGAGTCTTACTAAGTTGCCTAGGCTAGGCTTGAATTTGAAATCCCCCTGCCTCAGCCTCCCACAGAGCTGGATTACTGGCATGTGCCACCACACCTTGCTTGTGTTGAGGTTTTCTTAACATCTGTTCTGGTCTTGATATATGAGTGTATGTGTGTGTGTGTGTGTG